>NC_085872.1:52840115-52870373 GCF_034702125.1 Engraulis encrasicolus
AGTATAGTATAGTATAATATAATATAATATAATATAATATAGTATAGTATAATATAATATAATATAATATAATATAATATAATATAATATAATATAGTATAATATAATATAATATAATATAATATAATATAATATAGTATAGTATAGTATAGTATAATATAATATACCGTAGTATAGTATAGTATAATATAATATAATATAATATAATATAATATAATATAGTATAATATAATATAATATAATATAATATAGTATAATATAATATAATATAATATAATATAATATAATATAATATAATATAATATAATATAATACTGTATAATATAATATAATATAATATAATATAATATAATATAATATAATATAATATAATATAATATAATATAGTATAGTATAATATAATATAATATAGTATAGTATAATATAACATAATATAATATAAGCTGAAGGGCACTCTGGCCATGGAGAGCGGTAGGATGTGGAAGGATTCTAACCTGCAACCCTCTTACGGTACATGCACACCGAGATACTCGCGCCCTCTTACGGTAGATGCACACCGAGATACTCGCGCCCTCTTACGGTAGATGCACACCGAGATACTCGCGCCCTCTTACGGTAGATGCACACCGAGATACTCGCGCCCTCTTACGGTAGATGCACACCGAGATACTCGCGCCCTCTTACGGTAGATGCACACCGAGATACTCGCGCCCTCTTACGGTAGATGCACACCGAGATACTCGCGCCCTCTTACGGTAGATGCACACCGAGATACTCGCGCCCTCTTACGGTAGATGCACACCGAGATACTCGCGCCCTCTTATGGTAGATGCACACCGAGATACTCGCGCCCTCTCACGGTAGATGCACACCGAGATACTCGCGCTCACTTAACGTCTCCGGGAGCATTGCACACTGCACAATCAGCGTCCACGTTCTATCTGCGGACAGCAGCCATTCATTTTCAATGCTCATTGAACACATATGTCCGCGTAGGAAAATAGAATCGAGTTCTATTTTCAAGGAGCATAGCGGACATGTCCGATCGGTCCGGACATGCGCTCCTGTGTGCAAGGCATGATCTGTTTTCATGTATTCTAACCGTTCGTACAGATACCGTACACGTGAAGTGGACGTTAAGTGGACGTCCACATTGTCAGTTATTCAAAGCCCATCTCCTTAACCACTAGACCACTGCTGACCTGTTAGATTCCAGCCGTTCGGCGGAGGTGATTGGCTGTGTGTGGAACCTCTCAGATGATTTCCTGTCGTCTCCCGGGGCAATGTAGCGCCGGGGGCGGGGCCTAGCTGTGGCCACACCCACTTGCACAGCTGCTGCTGCTCCCACTAGTAAAATTGAATATTTACAAATTATAGTCTTAGATTAATTAACATTTCTAGTTCACAAAATGATATGACAATTACACATAGATAAATACAATTATATTAATACATTAATGTAAATACAACAATATATGTATGTATCATTGATAATAATATATAATAAATAAGTAATGAATAAACCTGTGATTAATGCATTAACATGAATTAGCATGTAGTAAGGAGAGATATCCTCCGCGCTACTGCACTTCACAATCTGGTGCGTCATGGGAAAGGACTTGGTAAATGCAGGGGAAGAAATCATCTTCAGATGTGGAAATTAACTTGTTTTATTGGGCAAGCGCCAAGTCATGGTTCCAAGTCTTGGCGCTTGCCCAATAAAACAAGTTAATTTCCACATCTGAAGATGCTCCAGTGATTCCTGTCTTTCCCATGAATTAGCATGTATCATTAGATGCTAATTAATACGGTATGTACCATCTCAGAGTTGAGAATTAGCATGTATCATTACCTGTAATTCAGGTGCTAATTGACGTGCTAATTGACGTGCTAATTAACGTGTAGCATTTCAGAGTTGAACAAACCTGTAATTCAGGTGCTAATTAACGTGCTAATTGACGTGCTAATTAACGTGTAGCATTTCAGAGTTGAACAAACCTGCTTTCTCCCAGTCAGATGCAGCTGCCGCCACTGTTGTGGAAGACATGGTGGTTACCTCGGTAACAGTGTTGTCACCTTCTGCCCCCTGTGTGTCTGGTTTCACCTCTCTGAAATGCAAATATAATAGATATAACCACAATTGGCCATTTGTAGCCTTATTTGTAGTCTTCTCTCCCATGCAAACCCATTGTAATACGTGGCTACTGAACTATTAAAGAGGGTTCTTCAGTCATCCATTTTAATGCTCATTTGTAGTCTTCTCTGCCATTGAAACCCATCATAAGACGTGGCTATTGAACAACAAAAATCGCCTCTTCAGACAGCCGTATGTAGCCTTATTTGTAGTCTTCTCTCTCATTGAAATCCATTGTAAGACACAGCTATTGAACTACAAAAATGGCCTCTATGATACTTACGGTTCAGGCTTGCGTCCGGAGGCGTTCTCCAGGTAGGAGTGTCTCAGCTTGGCCACGGAGACTCTAGTGTCCAGACCTCCTCCACCTCCAGCTCCTCCCATTTCACCTCCTCCTCCGTCTAAAGCCGTCGCCCTGCTACAGGGAAATGGATAGATGAATATAGTGGAACCATTTAGCCATTTGTAGTTGTTTATCCCCACTGAAATCCATTATAACACACTCAACACACGACTAATGAACAACAAAAATAGTAAGTCTGTTAGTCTAGTGTGTAGGCCTAGTCACCATAATAAGACGTGGCTATTGAACTACTTCAGGCAGCCTAGTGTGTAGTCTTTTCTTCAGTTGAAACCCATTATAAGACTTGTTTAGTGAACTACAATACCTGGCATGGGCGATGTTTCGCTCCGATCCTCGAAATCCAGAACGTCTGGACGTTGTCAACACCCCCACGTCGGACATGGAGCGAGTTCTCACTTTCGGCCTCATCGACACCGTCTCCTCTCCTCGCCTCTCCTCTCTCCTTTCCGTCGGAGAACACACCTCCATCCTTTCCTCTGATTGGTTGAGGGCCTTGTTGTTCCTGGACTCTGATTCATCGTCCGGCCCCTCGTCCACCTCGGCCATCTCAAAGTCCTCCTCCGATTGGCTAAAAGACAAAACATTACGAAACCGTTCAAATGAGAGGCAAGAGTGAGCTTTCTCCTCACGCGTTGTCCCTCAGTTTATTACATTTCCACTAAATTTGATAAAAGTTAATTGCACTTAAGTTAAAGCTTAATCAAAAACCATTTAAAAGTGAATAAGACATGAAATGGTACGTACTTCAAGTAGGGATGGGATATCGGTATCGGTATCGGGTTGAGCCAGGTGTAATGCTAATTTCACTTGCATATTAGTTTTCAGGATGGGATTGTCACTTCTTTACTTGATACTTGTTACTTATTAATTGGTTTCCTGTTCTTCTGACTTCCTTCTCTGACCAAATAGTCTACTTGGGCCTACCTCAAGTTGAAACCCATGCATATATGTGGTTTTGGTATAGGATCGGAGTAGTATCGGTGTCGGCAGATATCCAAATTTAGATATCGGGATCGGATCGGAAGTGAAAAAATGTGTATCGGTGCATCCCTAACTTCAAGCTGATTCTTCGGACGCGTTGTCCTTCCAAGTCGTCGCTGGACTGACTGATGCGCCTGCGTCTCACTGGCATCTCTCCGGATCGCTCCTCCGCCTGGCCGACCCTGCGTCTCCGCACCTGCACCTGTTGGGGAGAGACAGACAGACAGACAGACAGACAGACAGACAGACAGACAGACAGACAGCGCAAAAGAGCGAGAGGAAAAGACAAAGAGAGAGACAGAGAATACGAATTGTAATGGATAAGATTAAACATTTATTCTTCATCTAAGGTGTTGTTTCCACGTGGCTGGATATTTTTATATGTGGATATTTTTTTCTGCTTGTATTAATTTTGCATTGGTTTTGGCCTTCTGTTTCCACGTAGCAGATATTTAAAAATCCAGGTGCAGGAGAAAAAAATAGCAGGAGAAAAAAATATCCTGTTTAGGGGTCTGAAACGCATTTGTTACAATGGAGGATTTTTTTTATCCACATGTTGCATTTACACCTAGCAGGAGAAAAAAATACCCTGCTAAAAAAATATCCTGCTACGTGGAAACAGCATCTTAGTCTGCCGCATGATTCCCACATCTCCTCCTCATCATTGCATACATGGTCAACGCAGATTTCCTGATTTTGGGTTACAAACACTCCACATCATCATGGACATACACCTTCCATAGCCGTCTATTTTTGTTGTGTCCCTATTTTGTACTTTGTGTCTGTATATCTTTGAGTGTCTGCATATGTTTTTGTTTTTATGTGATATGGTCTGTAAACTGTCTTTCAGTGTCAAGAAAAGCGCTAGTCAAAACCAATGTATTGTTATTATTATTGTGATTATCAAATAAGTAACAAATAAAGTATCGAAAGTTGATCTCATGTACAACATCCATTGCCACAAACATTGGCCATGCTCGTGACGACGCATCTGTGCAGTATGCAATGGTTAGAAATGCACCATCACAAAAGTGGCCATTATTAGCATTAGCTAAACATAAATGAACATACCTCCCCAACGCCTTCGTTCCATTGGCTGACCACAGCCACACCCGTTTTCGCTTCCTCCTCATTCAATTGGCTGACAAACCTCCTCTTATCATCCAATTGAGCAACAGTTGTTTCAGTAACAGGCTTCTGCCTATCGTCCGATTGGCTGACGACTGTTCGCCTCTCGTTCAATGAATCGCTTGGAGGTTGACTCCTGTCTTCTGGTTGGCTAACGACCCTCTGCTGCCTCTCCTCTGATTGGACGATAACCTCGCTGCCATCACGCGCCGCCTTCCTCCCCCGCCTCTCCTCTGATTCCCCGGTCAACTTCCTGCTTTCGTCCAATTGGTCGTCAGCGGCAACGATCCTCCTCTCTGATTCGCCGGAGGTCTTCTTGGCCTCGTCCGATTGGGTGGATTGGTTGTCTGGCAGGTCGATACTTCTCTGGCGCCGGCGTATTTCGGAGGGGAGGACGGCTTTGCGACTGCGGAGCAGACCTTCTGTTTGAACTTTCTCCTACAAGCCGTGGGAAGGAGGAAGAGGTCATTTTTATGTAGTTCTATAAGAGTTTTTATACTGGGTGTCAGTGGGAGAAAAGACTACACACTAGGCTACCTGAAGAGAACATAGTTGTAGTCCTATGGGGCACTTAAGTCACGCCCTCTACGTCCTGGTTCATGGGGCAGAGGGAGTCCAAAAATAATTACTATGCTTAGTGGTTTTTCGACAACAATCCAAGCCTTGGACCTCCACCTATGCACCACAAATCCACCACAACTCGCCTCGTTCACTTCCATTCAATTTTTTGCAACTTACTGCCCCATGAACCAGGAAGTAGAGGGCGTGACTTAGGTGCCCCATACTCAAGTTCAAGTTCAAGTACTTTTTATTTGTCACATACATGGTAATTGTAGTGAAATGATGATGGGGTCATCAGCTCTGCATCTTAAAAATTAAAGAAGTAAAGTAAAAAAGGAAATAAAAGGTGAGAAATAAGTTAAAGAAAAATAACAAAGAAAATTATTTTTTTTAAAAGTCTCTGTTCAGCAGTCGCACTGCCTGGGGGTAAAAACTTTTCCTCATTCTTTCAGTTCTGGCCTGAATGGTTCTGAGTCGTCTGCAGGACTTAAGTAGGGTGAACATGTAAGAGTTGGGGTGTGAGACATCCTGCATAATCTTCCTAGCCCTGACTCCCACTCTCTTAGAGTACTCATGAATGGCGTGACATTTTCCATATGCGTTACGCCCATTTGTGGTGGAAAACAACCCATGCAAGTCAATTGGTGATGTTGGGGTTTAACCCCTTAAGGCGCGGCTTTATAAATTCATTGTTACCAGTATGGTAATGACCAAGTTGTGGTGCATTACTAAAGGGCCTGTGTTGTGTCATAGTATTGTAGTGCTATGGTAGTTACATTTCAATGTCTATTACAGCGTGCCTCAGGAGGTACGGCGCGCATTAAGGGGTTAATAAACAAAAGATACAGACCTGTAGACCAGCGTTGTTCACGCGCAACATGCGGAAAACGTGTTCTGTTACCGGCTGTTCAAACAAGCCGATGTAGCATGTAAGTTGATGAGACATTCGGTTTGTTTTCACCCATAAAGGGGCGTAACGCACATTTACGAGCAAAGTATCCGAATGGCCGTTCATGAGTATAGCCACGTAGATAGATAGATAGATAGATAGATAGATAGATAGATAGATAGATAGATAGATAGATAGATAGATAGATAGATAGATAGATAGATAGATAGAGAGAGAGAGAGAGAGAGAGATAGATAGATAGATAGATAGATAGATAGGTCCCCTGGTACTACTATGGTAGTCACGTATTATTGGTAGTTAAGGTTTTTCGTGACTATTATGGCGTTCTACTGGTGGAACGGCACACATTGAGGGGCAACGTATCAAAAATAATCAAATTGATTTGCCATGAAGGCTATGAATTACACCTCTAGCAATAGTAACGCTAAATACAAACATCTTAACCCTATTCAGACTGGGCTTTTTTGGCATTCCTGCCCCCCACTACCACCCCCCCCCCCCACCCCCCACCCCATAACTCATGAACGGAATAAGGTATGACCACCAAACTTTGGGGAGATGATCTACATATGGACATCTAAATTATGGACATAATTTTTGTGTCATTATCTGGTATTATGATGTCATTATGACATCATCTGATTATAATGCCCAAAATCTCGCCATAATGTATTTTCCATCAAATTTAGGTAATGCAGTTAAATTTTAATGATTATATGCTTCAGACCACTTTAATGCTCACAGAGCTGTCTGATGCTAATGGAAATTAAAAAAAAATTGAAAAAGGAACAATAATGAGACTTAGATCAGTGATTTTCGGTCAGACATACCCGTCAGAAAACCGTTGCCATGGCAACGCCAAAAATGATAAACATCATCTTTTGGTACTAAACTGTAGCCAACTAAATTTTAGGACAAGTCACCAATTTTTGTAGTCATAGCTTCAGTCGTTAAGGAATTATTCAACATCAAAGTTGGTGCGGGCACTTTTAGCCCTATTCATGAAAAAGGTAACATTTGTGAATGGGCAGCACAAATTCAAACTCAAGACATAACATTATTTCCCTCAGCAAGAATGAATATTTAATACTGGTTTTGGGCGTTTTCACGCCGTCCTGTTTTCCAAATGTCAGATTCAGTATTCATAATTTGATGGTGGTGGTAAGTATTCATGAAAAAGGTACCATTTGTGAATGGGCAGCACAAATTCAGTCAAGACATAACATTATTTCCCTCAGCAAGAATGAATATTTAATACTAGTTTTGGGCGTTTTCATGCCGTCCTATTTTCCAAGTGTCAAATTCAGTCTTCATAATTTGATGGTGGTGTTAAGTATTCATATAAAAGGTAACATTTGTGAATGGGCAGCACAAATTCTGGAAAGACACTGCTAAAGAAACTATAGAGCTTGAAAGTGACTTCCCCCGATTTTTTTGGGACCTCAACAGCGTTTTTTAGCCGAAAATCGTAGCATGTAATCCAATGGCGGTGTTAAAATTATATTTCGATCCCCTTCGAGTTGTGCCACGAACTCCACGTATGTTGTTTCTGATATTTTTGTTTAATTTTTCGTACGAACCCCTAAACCTCTTAGAAAGCTGTGTTTCTTCACATTTTTCATGCAGACGACCTCGGAACAAAACATTGATACTTCTGCATGAATAATCTTTATCTATCCTCTTAAACAACATATTTGTAGCCCAACGCATGTAATGACTGAGATCAGAAGATATTTACTCGCTACCATGTTGTTAGATGGTCAGCTTAGGTCGCGTGAAATGCGGAACTAAGGGGCGGGACTTTCAAGCTCTATTACAGAGTGGACTTTTAGAATACACACCTCTCCTTGTGGTTCCTCTGCTCCACTGTCAGAGTCCCTTCTCGGAACCTTCCTCCTCTCCATTCGCGGGCTCTGTTGCGGCTCCCTAACTGGTAGGTCGGTTCTAGAACCCTGTTCAGGTTCCATTTTGGAACGCTGCTGTTGGGATTCCATTCGAGAGCCTTGAGGTTCGATTCTGGAGATTTGTGTACCGGTTTGGTGTTCCATCCGGGAGTGGGTGCTGGGTGATATGGTGACATGATAACAATGCATGTCACATTAAAACACAATTGCATATGTTTTCAGCTATTCTTTTTATTTTCTCATGTAATTATGCTGTTGTGTCGCGTGTTTCTTTAAAATGAATCTTTTTATTCTTTTTTTACAGTTATATGAGCTTAGAGTGCGCATAGTGACAACATGAAATGTTATTAAATAATACTACATTGTACATTAGCTGATATAATGTTACAGACAACAAGAAAAGTTATTTAATCATATTAAATTGGCTGTAAAAATGTATAAAATTAGTTCATCACGATAGCAACTATATCATATCAAGGGAATGTTTGTAAAATGCTCTGGGCTATACTATAGACAGAGAGAGTAGATAAGAGAGAGGTTCCATGTTTCCGGGTTCTACTATTGCAAGGGGGGGGGGGATCCCCCTTTAGGCAGCCCAAAGGTCTGTTCTATTCATTCTAGGAGCATTATGACACGCCCCTTTAGGCAGACCGGAACCTGGTCATGTTAGGTGCCCATAGAAACCTATTATGTTGGCATATCTCTATATACTTAAGGAGAATCTCTGGTATAGATATGTAGTGCGTTCATGTGGTCTCGTAATTATCGTAAATACCAAACGCCGACATTCGAAGCACACATGAACGCCACCGCTTCTGGTATTTACCACTGGACAACTCGTAGAAAATTTTAAGAAACGAGTTTACAAGATGATGACGCGCACAACAGTTGGCTCTACTCTCGCCATGGCAACCGCTAAGTTGCAATAGGCTAGGCCTACTCAAAAACCGGCATTCAGTATGTTCATGGTAAATGACAGTGTCAGAAAATAAACCAATTTTTTACATTTGACTTCCTAATTCATTTGCTTGCTGTAGCTGATGAACAACAGTCTATAATCGTTTTAGTAAAAAGTCTCACTCTGGTTCGCCATCTTTAATTTGTAAACAACATCAAAAAAGCACATGAACGCAACACACTTGTAAATACCACTTCGCAACTAGATAATATCTACTTCAGAAGACCACATGAATGCACTAATAGTAATATCGTCCTACCTGGAGCTGTGATGTTCTAGCCTTGAACTCTGCATCGGTACTTCCATCCTGGAGGTCTGTCTTTCAGTCCTGGAACTTTCTTCTGCCTCCATTTTGGAGCTTTGTGTTTCTGTTCGATGTTCCATCCGGGAGGTTCTAGAACTTTGCACCGGAAGTCCCACCCTTGGGGTCTGTTGCAGGGGTTCTGGTTCAATTTTAGAACTTCCTGTGTCCATTCTGGAACGTTGAGGCGGTTCTCGTTCCATCTTGGGACTTTGTGTTTCCATTTGAGAGCTTTGGGGGTCTTTTTGAGGTTCAAGTCTGGATCTTGGTTCCACCCTTTGCATAGGTAGTTCCACCCTAGATGTCCGTTGTGGTTCTGGTTCAACCTTTGAACTGGACTGTTGTGGTTCCAGCCTGGAGGTTCTAGGTTCCACCCTTTGCGTTGGTGGTTCCACCCTGGAGGACTGTCGTGGTTCTGGGTCAACCTTTGGACTTTGGGCTTCCATTTGAGAACTCTCTGTTTCTGTTCTTGGTTCCACCCTAGAACTGTACTTTGGTTCCATCCCCCTGGAACTTTGTGGTTCTCCCGTTCTAGAGCTTTGGTGGGGTTCTCGATTCATCCTGACAAGGGAAGAAAAAGTGACAAGGTCATTTCCAATTCTATGAGAAATGTTCACTTTGTGTTACAGTTTTTCTCAATTGGTGTTGTACATTTCTCACAACAGAATAATAATTCTCAAAAGTTTTTGTTCAATTGTCAATTCCTGGTCAACACCTGTGCACGTGTTTCTCATTGTTTTTAACATACAGTACGTATAGCAAATGCTTTCGTCCACCATGCCATGGAAAGTAAACTTTGAAGTCCTTTTTCTCAATTTACCACGAAGCAAGAGTTACAGCGGTTTGTCTTTTGTATATACTGTATAAATGCTCCTCTGAAAGCTCCATAGTTGTAGTTTTAATAGCCATTGAATCACAGTGTTTATTCATGACAGAACTTCAACTATAGCTGCCATAAGTCTAGATCTTGGGTTCCAACCTGGGCCTTGGTGCTGGTTCTATCTCCATCCTGGACGCTTGCTGTGGGGGTTGGGGTTCTCTCATGGAAGGAGATGATTCCGCTGTCCCCTGATTGGTTGGTTGACTGCTCGGTACTTCCTGATTGGTTGGTTGACTGCTCTGTGGTTCCTCATAGGCTGATACTTCCCTCCTTGGAACACCACGCTGCCTTCTCTGCTGTGTGGAGAAGATCGTTGGCAGACAATGTTGTGAAGTTAACCACTTAGTACCCAGTAGTACAACTCTATAGATTACGAATGTGCGTGCGCGCACGCACACACACACACACACACACACACACACACAAACACACACACACACACACACACACACACACACACACACACACACACACACACACACCGACTACACAGTCACCCTGCAGATACCAGCCGCTAACCTCTGCACCAACCGCAAGGTACACACACACACACACACACACACACACACACACACACACGCACACACGCACACGCACACGCACACACACACACTCTCAGAGTACACCAGTGGAATCTCATCTTGCTGGTGGTTTTTGACAGTTCATTGGAATTGTAGTTTAAGCACATTGGGCTTGGGGTTTAAGCATATTGGGCTTGGGGTTTAAGCACATTGGGCTTGGGGTTTTTTGTTCAAGGCAAGGCAAGGCAACTTTATTTGTATAGCGTATTTCACACACAGGTGCAACTCTAACAAATGCAAAAAGAAAGGAAGCGGGGAAGAAAGACGGAAATAAAATCAAGTCAAAGGACATTTAAGCATTAAGATAAAACATAAGGTTAAATAATAATAATAATAATAAAATAAAAACTAAACATAAACATAAAATAAAAAAAATAAAAATGATATATAATTTAAGCTAGGGGAAAGCATCTAAGAACAGCTTTGTCTTGAGTCTAGATTTAAAGCTATCAATAGTGGGTGCATTTTTTACGTCATCTGGAAGCTGGTTCCAAAGCTTTGAAGCATATGATCAAACCTTCCCAAAATATATCCAATTGAGGTTATTTATTCATGGCCAGGTCAGTTGGCCACATTTCTTTCCAAATATGCAATAAAAGGCTTCAACTCCAGATATTTGCTTTAAGATACTTCTTACCAAGTTTGGCAAACAGAGTTTAGGGCTCATTGATAACAGCTAGAGGGGCACGTTCACAGACCTATTCTGTTGAAACTTCTCAATTACATTTGAACAACATTGGTATGAGTATGACACTGCAGAGAGTCTCAAGTGACCGATTAAGACTTGGTCATTACCATTTTGGTGACGATAAGGTTATAACAGAGGCACTAAGGGGTTAGAAGTGGTGAGATGACTTATTGCCCCTTTGGCAAATAGATAGAAATAAAACATACAACAATCACTTTGAATTATTGCGCCCAGTATTACAATTCACATGAATCATTCAAAAAGCCATTGAAGATCGTATTCCTACAACATTCCTACAACATTACCAGAATCTTAAATAGTAGGTTGATTGGCTTATTATCGTTCTGTTAAAAATGAATTCATCACACGAACCTTAACCAGAGATGTCGAAAGTAAAAGTGAAAAAGAGAAACACAGTTTCCTTCAAATACAGGTAATTAATCTAACCCGTAACCAATAGAGCAGCGGTTCTCAAACGTTTTGTGTGAAAATATTGAGCTCTCCGAGTACCACCTCGACAACCAACATTAGAATATTGCAGCGAACGTCTTCCATATTCACTTTTGCCAGTCAATACAGGAGAGGTTCATGACGGCATCAACAGCTACGGTCACATTCAGTGCAAGTTTGTAAATTTCTTGCTTGCCTAGTATTATTCTGCATTATGTTTTCAGATTCATACAGTTCAATATTACAAAATGAGACCAAAGAGACATTTTCGACTGCAACAACTTAATCAGCCTTCAAATCAATGCACAAAAAAATGAATTCTTCCAACTACCACCAGAGATGTCTCAAGTACCACCTGTGGTACCCGTACCACAGTTTGAGCACCACTGCTCTACTCTATTTAAACCCATTGTAAGACGTGGCTATTGAACTACAAAAATGGCGTCTTCAGTTAAATAAATGATAGTCTACTGCAGTAGAGTAACCATTGGACCTGTGTATTTGTCATATGATCAGCTAACTCTGCGCTAGTTGGATCAAGTTTGTGATGGGTCCCTGATGGGTTTTTAGTGTTTTTCAACACAGTCTAGCTATCCTATTAGGAGTAACTGGTGTAACAGCTGTGTAATACCATGTACTAGTGTTGTACTAACGCCATGAATTTACTTTTAGGTTTCACACCTGACAGTGATGCACCACTTGCTTCCACAGAGCTAGCCTGGGAAATCCTATACTGCTTTGTAGTCTTTTATCCAATTGAAACCCATTATATACCATTGGTATTGAACTACAAAATTTGCCTCTTCAGGTAGCACTAGTGTGTAGTCTTGTATCCCATAGGGCTTGAAAGAGACGTCACATCCTCCGATTTAATGGGACCTCGCTGCGTTTTTAGCTAAACATTTTAGCATGTAATCCAATGGCGGTATTAAAATGATATTATGGTACCCTTTGAATTGTGCCACGGGCTTCACACTTGTTGTTTCTGATATTTTTGTATAATTTTTCGTACCAAACACCAAACGATTTAGAAGGGTGTGTTTCTTCACATTTTTCATGCAAGCGGCCTCTGAAATAAAATATTGATACTTCTTCATGAATAATCTTAGTTTAGCTCCTTAAAGGTACACTGTACAAGATTTTTAGTTGTTTATTTCCAGGATTCATGCTGCCCATTCACTAATGTTTCCTTTTTCATGAATACTTACCACCACCATCAAACTCCAAGTATTCATTATGACTGGAGAAATTGCACTTTTCAAACATGAAAAGGGGAACTTCTCCATGGTCCGCCCTTTTGAATTTCCAGAAATAGCCATTTTTGGCTCCAAAAATGACTGTGCTTGGGACATACCAGAAAACAGTTTATTACTTAGTAAACTTTCATGTGTCATCAAATTTGGCAATAGGCAGTCCAGTTTCAATGAGCAGCATAGTTGCAATACCTTTTTGAGCATTTCCTGCACAGTGTCCCTTTAAACAGCATACCTGTACTTGTAGCCCAGCGCAGATGATGACTGGAATCAGAAGATATTTACTCGCTACCATGTTGATATATGGTCAGCTAAGGTCCCGTGAATGTGGAACTAAGGGAGCGGGACTTTCGAGCCCTACTGAAACCAACTGTAAAACAAGCTATTGAACTACAAAAACACTGTTGAATTACACTACTGAACTACAAAAATGGCCTCTACCCACCTCCTCCACCTGCTGCGTTGCGTGGGGTTCTGCTCCAGCCTCCTCTCTAGTCGCCTGGGCTTCCCACCGCTGGCGTTCTCCCCCTCTTTGGCGGGAGGCTGCGAATTTGCAATTATTCAAACGCTTTAGACCCTTATGCAGCAATTATGAATTGCACTTTACTTGACACAGGCGCCATACGTATGACATATCAGTGTCATAATAGTGTCAGCAGGGGCGGAGCAGAGGGAGGGGCATAGGGGCCAGGAACCCCCGGCCTCACCACTTGGGGGGGGGGGGGGGCTGCCAGTGGCTTTCAATTGCCAAACATCTTGTAGGGGCCCCATTCTACGATATTTCGTGGGCCCAATGCCTCTGACACATCTCCCGCCCCCCCTGTCCCAATACCAGTGCTCCGCCCCTGAGTGTCAGTGTCAGTGTCCTCGACGTGCCATAAACATAATATCAATGTCATAAATGTTTTATGGTCATGAAGAGTTTACATTGTTAGGGCTGTCTTTTCTACAACTACAGCCTAGTGTGTAGTCCATTCTGCCATTGAAACCCAGTATACAACATGGCTATTAAACTACAAAAATGGTCTCTTCAGTCAATCTATTGAAAGCCAGTATAAAACACAGCCTGATAAACCAGCCTAAATGTGAGACCGGAGTAATTTAGTCTGGCCCCGATGAACGTTACCTCCGAAGATTGTTGATGAGAACAACCTGTTGTTTTTTCAAACCGTGCCAGCGCTCTGACCAATCGGCGATCTTTGCCGTTGATGTGCTTTCCCAATGGTGTTGCGAGCTTCGTCATCACTCCCTCAAAACCCCGCCCGCTTTGATTCAAAACAAATCCGTGCGTTGTGATTGGTTTTGCCAGACTCAGGGCACAGTGTTCAAAACGTTCTCAGATCCGAGGCCAGACCCACTCGCAGCTGAACATTTTCGGCGTCCAGCAGGTGGCGCTGGTTTACCAGGCTAATTGAACTACAAAAATGGCTCCCTTACCTTCTCCATGAAGTCGTTCTTCCACAGGCCGTGCTGTCGTTCTCTGAGGTTCTTTCCCTTCGTAATCTACTTCCATTTCTTCCTCATCTCTTCTCATCATCCCTCGGTCCTCTCCTCCTCCTCTTCTCCTCCTCTGCTCCACTTCTTCTCCACCTCCATCCACTGCTCCTCTTTCTCTGGTCTGACGTTCCGTTTCCCTTCTCGCAGGATAACTTTCTGGTGTCACCTCCGTTGACGTTCTGTAACCTTCAGGATATTGAGGCAATTAGACTCACAGACTGCACAACAAAAAATGCAATTCAACACTTAAAGGGGTATGCCACTATTTTGGGGCTTAATACAGCTAAAATCGTTGGCTGGGGTTTATAAAGGTGGTTAAGTGTCTTATTTTTCATGTTAATCATTGTCTTGCTTTAAGACCAGTTAAAAGAGGGAATATGTCGCTAAGCCAGTGAAAGTCAATGGATCCGTGTAGCATTGTAGCATGCTACACGCATCCATTGACTTTCACTAGCTTAGCGACATGCTCCCTCTTTTAACTTGTCTTGAAGCTTTACCACCTTTATAAACCTTGACCAACGGTTTTAACTGTATTAAGCCCCAAAATAGTGGCATACCCCTTTAAGAGCATTGATTTAACTCATTGAAGCTGGATGTTGTGTTGCGCAACAATGGCTCTGGCGCCTAGAGCTGCATGAAGCATTTAAGATTTAAGACATTGGCAGAACAATTACACACAGGGCAAAACACTGTTGGAGCCCCCAACACCCAAACACGAGGGCCCTGGGCCCTGGGACAAGTGCTCTTGTAGTCTTTTCTCCCATTTAAGCCTTTTGCAAAAGACGGCTTTTGAACTACAAAAATAGTCCACTCACCTTCTCTAGGGCCCGGTCTCCACTGCACCTCCGTCCGTTTAGCCTGCGGCTGGTGTTCAACAGGCTGAGCTGGCTGCAGTTGCGGCTCTTGGCCAGCAGGCATAATAGTAGTCGTGTACCTATGTGTAAATATATACACAACACACATTTAGCTGTCTAGCTTTGACTTTGTTATTTATTTCTTGGCACCAATACTATTACCACTAACTTAGAATTAGGGATGTTAACCGGTAACCGGTTAACCGATAGTCGACCGTATCAACGGTAACCGGTAAAATTTTCTACCTCCGGTTAACCGGTAATAATAATTATGATAATAATTTTCTCCCAAAAAGCCCCCAACAACTATAATTTTGAGGTTTTGGTACGATAATTCAGCATTTTCCATCTGCGACACTGGCTGGACATGACAGGTCCTGTCTGAGCAGCAAAAAGAAAGGCTTATGTGAAAAATAAAATTTAAAAAATTCAGTGCTGTGCCTATCAGGCACGCGAACGTTATATCATTTAAGATTGCCGGTTAACCGGTTAACCACCGGTTAATGAGTATCAGTAACCGGTTAAGATATTTAAACATTTTCGCCATCCCTACTTAGAATGTCATACGAGGACAATGCAAATATACATGTATGCTCCTACAAATGACCTACTTCCTATGAGTTTTCACCATGCTACTATTAACAGGTCAGACTTGTTACACTAGGACATTATTGTAAATGCACAACAAAAACCTCTTCTTAATATATGTTCTCTGTATGTCTTCTGTTGTCCAGTCTTGCATGTTAAAAGCCTGCAAGTTTATCACGAGTACTGCATGTGTGTCTATACTGTCCATGTTTATATTATACCTAAAGTATGTCTGCATGTGAAAGTCATTTCAATTCTTTTTATGACCAGTGCATGTTAAGAAATAGCCAATAAAGTCTATTTGACATTACTTGACAAAAATGGCTTCTTCGGGTGGCCTACGCGGTGTGTAGTCTTTTCTCCTATTGAAGCCCATTATAAGCTGTGGCTATAGAACCACAAAAATGTCCTCTTGACGTGTACCTCTGTGGCTGTGGTCTCTCGTCGTTCTGATAACCGTAACGCTGAACCGACTGCTGTATCCTGTGGTATTCACTCTCCGCCTCCTCCTGTGCAGCTCCAGCAACACGCTGTTGTCTTCTCTCCATACCTGCTATCTCCTCCCTGCTGCAGATAATATAACAACATGGCTCTCTTATGTTACTTATATAGGCCCACGCTGTTGTCTTCTTCTCTCCATACCTGTGATCTCCTCCCTGCTGCAGATAATATAACAACATGGCTCTCTTATGTTACTTATATAGGCCCACGCTGTTGTCTTCTTTCCATACCTGCTATCTCCTCCCTGCTGCAGATAATATAACACATGGCTCTCTTATGTTACTTATATGGGCCCACGCTGTTGTCTTCTGTCCATACCTGCTATCTCCTCCCTGCTGCAGATTACAGGGAGAATGAGTTAGGCAGTTCATTAATGGGGCACCTAAGTCTCCACCCCTTCCGGGCGGCTTGTGGGGCTGGGAACGCAAACACTTTTGACTGGGCTGTAATGGACTGATCAAAGCTATTTTCCGACCCACCTCGCATTTCCCCGTCGATCACACATATGCTGTGCCTCAGAATTAATAACAACCAATGGTGTGCTTGTTGACTTCACTTGGCAAGCGATTTTTGAGTTGTGTGTGTGTGCAAAAATATGTAATTATTTGGACTACACAACAGACGTCGCATGTCCGACTTGCAGTCACTTAAGCCACGGTGCAGCGGTAGGGTTGGCTGTGCCTCGGTTCACGTCAGATAGGCCTATGCGAGGCGCACGTGTAGTCTCTAACACAGTTTTGCACAAAAGCTAAAATAACATTTCTTGCGTGTCGAAAATGAGTGGTCTTATGACGCAAATCCAAACCTTTCAAATTCACTGTCATCATATGTGAAATCCGGAGCACATGCCAAACGGGATGAGGATTTAGCTTGACTCGCTCCATTAACTCGCATTCAAAATTTTGAGTGCTCCAGCCCCATGGATCGGAAGTAGAAGGGCGTGACTTAGGTGCCCCATTAGGTCATTTGTTTAAATAAAGGTGCGCTGTGTAGGATGCTGGCCTTTTACTGGATCTGAACATTTGCTCCAAACTAGGGATGCAAATTATCGATTAATTCAGTGATCATTAGTTGATAGCCTTATCGATCGATAAGCGGCGTTTCCCCCCCGAAATCTCAATGTTTCTCGAAAAAAAACTTACAAATCTAAAAATGTAATTAAGTATTGAGATAAAATACTACATTTAAATTAATTTCAATTCTTTAATCCAAAGGTGATTTAAATATTCCCACCATTCACACCCCTCTTCACACACATTCTTCACGTACCAATTTCACCTGGGTCTCTTGTCAGTTGAATGATCAATTATGTGCAATTCATGTTTTTTAATCGATTAATGCATTGATTGATTAAAGTTGATTAATTGATAAATCGATTAATCGTTTGCATCCCTACTCCAAACTGGTAGGCCACACCTTGGAGGGAATTTTTTCTCAAACAGTTGCACAAAACATACACTCAGAATGGCAGCCAAGATTGCTCTGGACCCCTCCGAACAGTGGTGTAGTCTACGTAGAACGCAGGTATACGCAGTAAACCCACCTCAAAAAAAGGCAGGGATTTCAGTATCCTCACTTAAAATTGATTGATCCATTATTTAGAATAGCACAAATATACTATATAGTATACCCACTTCAAAAAATGATCAAATATCCAGTATATATACAGTTTTCCTCAATTGACTACCATTTTACTTTACGAGGTTTTGCCAACTAAGTGTTAACTAAGTGGCAATCTGCTGCAACAGGGCTACCTGGGGAGTTTTGTAGGGGCGCTTTGTTTTAGAATGTAAACATCCAGCATTTTCCTCTGAAGTGACAGGCTACTATGTCATTATGAAACTGTGTTAAAGCAGGCCAGTCAAAGGTAAAATGTGGTAAAACAGGTAATGAGCATACTGTATGGTTTGATCTGCTATATTCTCTGCATCCATGTAACAATTCAGTAGCATGTTCATGAAACTCATAACTCACAACTCCCATGTGCCACATCAGGAATAGCAGCACCTGCCGCCTCGAAGACGTTTCAGAACGCTTTGCTGCCAGAGAACTCCCCTTTCTATACCGCTGCCAGAGAACCCCCCTCTCTATACCGCTGCCAGAGAACCCCCTTTACTTTCTATACCGCTGCCAGAGAACCCCCTTTACTTTCTATACCGCTGCCAGAGAACCCCCCCTTTTCTATACCGCTGCTTTGCTGCCAGAGAACCCCCCTTTCTATACCGCTGCCAGAGAACCCCCCTTTCTATACCGCTGCCAGAGAACCCCCCTTTCTATACCGCTGCTTTGCTGCCAGAGAACCCCCCTTTCTATACCGCTGCCAGAGAACCCCCCTTTCTATACCGCTGCTTTGCTGCCAGAGAACCCCCCTTTCTATACCGCTGCTTTGCTGCCAGAGAACCCCCCTCTCTATACCGCTGCTTTGCTGCCAGAGAACCCCCCTTTCTATACCGCTGCCAGAGAACCCCCCTCTCTATACCGCTGCCAGAGAACCCCCCCTTTCTATACCGCTGCCAGAGAACCCCCCTTTCTATACCGCTGCTTTGCTGCCAGAGAACCCCCCTCTCTATACCGCTGCTCAACCAAGAGGAGACAAGTAGCCCACACTCATCTACAGGGAATGCATACCTCTTTTTTAATACCGCTTAGCAATATTCAGGATTTGTATTAATTTAGCTAATTTATTGGAATGTGCTTTGGAGGGTTTACTGTAGCCTATATGTGGATTGTAGAGAAGTGTCATGCAAGACAAATATCTGTAAAAATAGACAATAGAGTTTATGTTATCATATGCGTAATATTTGTGACGTCTTTACGTGAAGCTGAGACTTATGGGAAATTAGTCAGTAAGTTTGTGCAGATGTGCGAAGCCTGTGCATACCACTGGGCGTACCTTTGACTGTAGTGTTCCTCTCTGGCTGGTTCGGTCACTCCGTACCGTTGTGGGTGTCCTCTTTCGATGTCTCTTGGCTCTTCGCTGGGGGGGTAGCCATAGCGTTGAACAGACTGCTCTCTTCTCTCCACCTCTGGGTCTCTCGCTTCCCGCCGGGGTTCGTCGTTCTGGTAGCCATATCGCTGCCTTGACATTTGCTGAAATTCCTTTTCACTGTTAGCCCTTTCGTCCCGTTCGTCGCTTGGATACGCGTAGCGCTGCGTGGATTGTTGCCTTTTCTCGAACTCTTTCTCTTCTCTCCTGGCCTCTCGTTCGGGATAGCCGTAGTGATGTTGTCTGGACGGTTCCTCAAACTCATTTCGTCGTCTGTCCTCTCGTCCAGGTTCATCACCCTGATACCTGTTGTGGAGATCAAGGTGGAGTAAATTGAACCTCTGGTCTCAGGTGTGTAGTCTTTTATCCCAAAGAAACCCATTATAAGACGTGGCTATTGAACTACAAAAAAAATGGCCTCTTCAGGTAGCCTAGTGATGCCATTTATTTTTGTAGTCTTTTCTCAAATTGAAACCCATTCTAAGATGAGGCTATTAAACTACAAAAATGGTGTCTTGGTTCAAGAGTACCAGTGCCACTTACTTATACTGAGCCGTGTCTTTGTTATAGGGACTTAGAGATTAGTTAGAGGATAGGCTCACTTGTCGCGACGCTTCAGTCTGTCAAATTAAAATGATCTCACGGGCCAAATAAAATGGCTTCCCGGGCCAAATTTGCCCCCCGGGCCTGAGTTTGACATCCCTGAGTTAGAGGATAGGCTCTGAAGATCACTTGTCGCGACGCTTCATTCCGTCAAATTAAAGGCTTTTTTAAACGTAATCATGTGCCTTTGGAATTCTTGGCAAGACTTCAACATGAGCAATACAATATTCTGTGGCAAAAACTGTCAAACAAGTACTCCCCCATGAGTTAGTCATGCATGTAGGAAAAAATAATGACAAGATACAGTAAGGCAGGGATGTCAAACTCAGGCCCGGGGGCCAAATTTGGCCCGCGGAACCATTTTATTTGGCCCGCGAGATCATTTCAAATGTGTATTACAGTTGGCCCACATACACCATTGATGTATAGCATAACACAACTTAAACATGGAATTTGCTGTGTCACAGAATGTGCAGATACATTTTAACTAACAAATATGATGGGAAAGACTATGCACAATTTAACTACGAGTATGAAGTGCATGCATGCACAATTTTAGTCCATTTGTAAAAATAATTGTTGAGTTCGGCCCGCGACTTCGTTCCAGGTTTTGATTTTGGCCCTCAGTCAATTTAAGTTTGACATCCCTGCAGTAAGGGTTGCGAGAATAAAATGCAAGAATGAAATGCATTATAAAGCACAGCTATTGGACTACAAAAACGGCATGTTCTGTTAGCCTAGTGTGTAGTCCTTTCCCCTATTGAAACCCATCGTAAGACGTGGCTATTGAACTACAAAGGTGGCCATACCCGTAGCGCTGCCGTGACTGCTCTCTCCTGTCGAAATTCTCCTGCTGATCCCTGTTGTCCCTCAAGAGATCTGCTCTCTGGTAGTCGCTGCTCGGCCGATGCTGTTGACCTTGTGGTGAGGTAAAGTAAGGCAAGGTGAGGAGACCTGATTGATACCTGAAGGTATATTTGTTTGAATCTAATAAGTCAAAAGTTTACACAACAGCAGACACTACAGTGACAGAAAACAGCAGGAGAACAACAAGCAACATTGACAAACGGGCAGCTGTTCCAGGCAGAATATGTAGTAACAAAATGAATTACAGTTTTTCTCAATTGGTTTTGTACTTTCTCAAAACAGAATAATAATTCTCAAAACTTTTTGTTCAATTGTAACTTCCTGGAGTTACCTGTGCACACGATAAAAATCAGTTTCTCATAGTTTTCAGCATATAGCGAATGCTTTCGTCAACCATGAAATGGTTGTGTACAATTCTCAGCCTTTTCGTACGTTATCAATTGCTTTTGTCATATCACTCAAAAAGCTTTGTCACTGAATACATGAAACTATCTCACCCCCCAAAACATTTAGGCCCTAGGTTAAAGTATAAGTCTTGACATGCAAAATGATTTATCAAGCCGTCATGTGTTAAGCACTGTATAATTTCATTGGATTCTTGTGATCTGAATTGGTAAATTGCTCGCAGGTAAATATTGAGAAATAAAGAGAAAACAGGCATGCAATACAACAATAGGCACTGTACTGCATTATATTACTCTTTGCCTCATGTGCACTTTATAATTACACTCTACGCAAAATTATAATATTTCCCTAGAATTTCACAAGACAGTAAGTGCACTTTATACAGTATCATTGTATTGTTTCACATTAATTTTGCTTTACAAATATTTTTGTCACATGGGCCTGCAAGACAAGTAAAAAGGGGTGGTAGAGGGCGCATTTTGACATCTCAACCAGAATTTTTTGTATTTTGCAATGAGAAAACCTTTCAATAAATATGTCATACTCTAAATGTATATCTATTACAATCTCATCTGATCAATGTAATAAAAAGTCGAATTTACAACATTTCCCATCCAACCTAAACAACATTTTGCTTCAGAAAAGATCCTTGAAAGTCTACTAGTCAATTGACAACATGACAAATCCATTTGACTAGCTTGTCCACACACTATGACACAATGACTAACCATTCTGCTGGCACTGTCATGTTCATTGACACAAAAACTTGCTTTTGAAAGACGAACTAAGGATTTTGAGCAAGAGACTTGATTTGCAGGTCATCCACTGTGTTTTGCCATTTGTTAAAGCTGTTTTGAGAATGAATATTATGATTTGCAAATTGCGAGAGAGATTCGACAAATGTCCAAAAGCAATTGAGAAAAACTGTAATAGATAAATTGGTTATATAGATATTGGGGCAGCAATGGAGTCGACACAGGCTCCATTCACGCTGGATGGCAGGCACTCGAGGGGCAAAGAAAACAAAAAGTGCCACGGTGTGAATTTTGGCAATCAAATAACAAGCACAAACAAACGCAATCAATTAGGAACTTTACTCCGTCGACATCACATGTTGGTATTGTTTAGCTAAACAACAGGTGGTAGGAAATCAGTCAGAGCCTTAATAGCTGAGGGGCCAAAACTACATCTATACTGTACCTGGTGACTGGTGATGTAGGCTTTGTTGTTGTTGTTGTTGTTGTTGTTGTTGTTGTTGTTGTTGTTGTTGATCACTATGGCTGTAGATGTCGTCCTGTCGTGATCGTTGGTGCCTACTGCGGTAAGTGTCGTCTTGTTGACTTTGTTGTGGTTGTGGTTGATGTTGGTGATAGACGTTATCTTGACGTGATTGTTGGTTTTGTTGAATTCGCTGCTGAAATTCTCTCCGACTGTAGAAGCAACATAGAAAAATATATTCATTATTATTTCAAAGTAAGAGTGATATCAACACGGGTTCCAAGTCTTTGAGCGTGATTTTAACACTAGCTTTCAACTCTTTGAGTGGAGTAGGAGAAGGTTCAAAGTATCACATACTGCACCTTTCAGAGTAATTTTAACACACTCTAAGAGTAATTTTAACATTGACTTTGTGACTGTATGCCAGGCCAGCTGTTTTGGTGTGGGTTGGGGTTGAGTGGTGGGGCTCGTAGTGAACGATAGAACGATAAATAGAACAATAGCTAGAACGAAAGAACGATAGAACGATAGAAAGAACGATAAATAGAACGATAGAACAATAGATAGATAGATAGATAGATAGATAGATAGATAGATAGATAGATAGATAGATAGATAGATAGATAGATAGATAGATAGATAGCCAGCATGTCTTGATAGATAGATAGATAGATAGATAGATAGATAGATAGATAGATAGATAGATAGATAGATAGATAGATAGATAGATAGATAGATAGATGATAGATAGATAGATAGATAGATAGATAGATAGATAGATAGATAGATAGATAGATAGATAGATAGATAGATAGATAGATAGATAGATAGACAGATAGATAGACAGCCAGCATGTCTTGATATATAGATTCTTACTGTATGTCATCTGGTTTTGGCTGGGTGGGAGGTGGGGGGTCAAGATAGAGTCTTACTGTACGTCATCTGGTTTTGGCTGGGTGGGAGGTGGGGGGTCAAGATAGAGTCTTACTGTATGTCATCTGGTTTTGGCTGGGTGGGAGGTGGAGGGTCAAGATAGATTCTTACTGTACGTCATCTGGTTTTGGCTGGGTGGGAGGTGGGGGGTCAAGATAGAGTCTTACTGTACGTCATCTGGTTTTGGCTGGGTGGGAGGTGGGGGGTCAAGATAGAGTCTTACTGTACGTCATCTGGTTTTGGCTGGGTGGGAGGTGGAGGGTCAAAGGTCAGACGCTGAGTGTCACCGCTGTGGTATCGCTGAGTTTCACCGCTGTGGTATCTTCGCCGATGATCAAACTGAGGCTGAGGATGATGCTCCTCACTGCTCACAGGAGAAGAGGAAACAAATAATTAGTGAGAAAAGCAAATTCTATTTTAGATATACAGGTAGGGTCAAGCAAAGTGTCCCGGTGAAGTTAAGTGTTACCAAAAAAAATCTTCTGTTCTACTTCATTTTTACCTTCGACGATAACCATCATGCTGTGGCTGAGCTTGGTGACGGTCAAATGGCTGAGGCTCCTCTCTGTCGTACCTAAGTTAGTAGAAGATAATACAACAAAACTTAAAGGGGTATGCCACTATTTTGGGACTTAATACAGTTAAAATTGTTGGCATAGAGGTGGTAAAGTGGCTTATTTTTCATGTTAAGCGTTGTCTTGCTTTAAGGCAAGTTAAAAGAGGGAGTATATAGCTAAGCTAGTGAAAGTCAATACATCACTGTAGCATGTAGCATGCTACACGGATCCATTGAATATTTTCTTTGAATTGAAGTCCAAATCCAGCGTAGAAGGTATTTTGTCCGTAGTTTGTGTCATATGGCGATATGTTTCGCTCCTATTTTGCTCCAAAATTATTTCAAACAGCAATGAAGCAATGTATCTTGTCTGCCCATTGCCTATGGCAAAACTCATAAGCAGCCTTAACAGCAGTGTTGCACACACAGTTGGGATGGTAATTAAATACAGTTAAGAAACTGAGAACAGTTTTAGCCTACTAAAATAGCACCACATAGAATTGCCTTTTATTTAACTTTTTGAGATCAAAGGAAAGCTAAAGGAATTGAAATGTTCGTCATAATTCATCCATGCTATGTGGGTTCATTATGTTTCACTCTCACCAGCCTCTAGCGCGATTAACCAATTATTTCTAGTTTAATCAACATCTTACATTGTGTTGACATTCCCTTGTGAAGAAAAGCAACAACAGTGGACTTAGCAAAGTTGAAATGAAGTGTGACACGAAGTATGAAACTAACGCACGTAGCCTAGTATGAACAACAACAAAAAAACGTCTCATCAAAAATAGAACCTTGTGTAGGTGAAACCGAGATCACGTTTTTTTAACGGTATACCGCCCAGCTCTAATAGATAGATAGATAGATAGATAGATAGATAGATAGATAGATAGATTCTGTGATGGCTGTCGCCTTGTTGCTGGTAGATAGATAGATAGATAGATAGACGGACGGACGGACGGACGGACGGACGGACAGACAGACAGACAGACAGATAGATAGATAGATAGATAGATAGGTACCTCCTGCGCTGGCTCTCCCCTTGCTGCTGGGAGCGAGGTTGTTGGCGCTGCTCTTCTCCACTCGGAGGCTGCTGTTGGGAGCGAGGTTGTTGGCGCTGCTCTTCTCCACTCGGAGGCTGCTGCTGGGATCGAGGTTGTTGGCGCTGCTCTTCTCCACTCGGAGGCTGCTGCTGCATCTGCCGCTGTTCGTACTGGCGGATGACGGCCGAGGCCTTGGGCAGGTGGTCCTTCTGGACGTTCAGGTTCTCTGGCTCCGCCCTCGGCTGGTTGTAATCCACGCTGGACCGGCGGCGCTGGCTAAACTCCCGAGTCTCCTCTCGCCCCCTAGTGGCGGGGAAGATAATGATGTATAGTAGTAGTGGCTAAACTCCCGAGGGGAAGATAGTGATGTATAGTAGTAGTGGCTAAACTCCCGAGTCTCCTCTCGCCCCCTAGTGGAGGGGAAGATAATGATGTATTTAAATTACATATCATTCTTTTTTATTATTATTATTTTTATTTTTATGTTTATTTAATTTGTTTAATTTTATTTCATTATTATTTTTACCTAATGTTTTATCTTAATGTTTTAAATGTTTTTTGACTCTAATTCATTTCCTTCTTTCTTCCCTGTTTCCTTTCATTTACATTTGTTAACTTTGTGAAGCACATTGAGTTGCACCTGTGTATGAAATGCGCTATATAAATAAACTTGCCTTGCCTTGCCTTGCCTTATAAAGTACTGAGAAGCTGGTTCAGGGGTAAAGCAGGTTAAGCTAATGCCGCGATCACACCGCCGACGTTGAACGAGTGGAAAGATGCGGAAGTAATTGACTTTGTATGGGAGAGCAGGCGGCAGAAGCGTCAAAAGCAGCAAATGCATTTCTAGAGTCAAGGGCGTGAAAAGCGTCAAAAAGCCGAGGGCGTCAAAAGTTGAACTTCATCTAAAAATATGTAATGAGCTCGGCGGCAGCAGGCGGCAGCCAATGGAATGTTCACATTTTTCTAAACACGAGCTTCGGTTGGTCGAGATTCCTGGTCAAACGCTTCAGGTTGAATCTTTTGCCGCGTTCAACGCCCCTGACTTGTCAGCAGCATTCTAGCTCTTTCAACGCCGGCGGGGTGATAGCGGCATAAGAGGTAAATCATCTAATCAGTCTTAAGAAAACGAGAACTCCAGGTTCTTTTAATCAATGATTTACCTTTTGACTGAAACTGGTTTACTCTTGAACCAGCGTCTTAGTATACATGGGTTCTAAAGTTTTGTTTTCCCCTGGCTGCGCGAACCTAGCTGCACACAACTCAACCTCTGATTAGATTGTTGGAGACCACTGTCGGTCAAAAAGATTTGCTCAAGTGGTCGGCTGGCAGTGTCTTGACACTCCTCACAATATTGTGTTTACCAACACCGCGAACCCATGTATAGAGCCCTGTACTGGAGGATGGAGTACAGTAGATGCCCATGTATAGAGCCCTGTACTGGAGGATGTACAAGTACTAAATAAAGAAACTGACTGGAGTAGAAGTAAAAGTGTTCTTCCAATACCATACTCAAGTGCAAGTAGAAAAGTAGTACAAATGCCTTGAACTTAAAGTGATACTGTCCAATTTTTTGAAATAAGTTTATTTTACACCTCCCCTTGAGTTAAATAATAGGGTTTTACCGTTCTCCTGTACTTTCAACCGTTCTCTGGGTATGGCAGTGCAAATTTTACCCCATGCTAGCAGTTAACATTGAGTCCTATGAGACCAGCTCGCGGCTAACCGGTCTCATAGGACTCAATGTTAACTGTTAGCTTAGAGGTAAAACGTGCACTGCCATAACTAGAAAACGGTTGGAAGTACAGGAGAACGGTAAAAGCCTATTATTTAACTCAAGGGGAGGTGTAAAATAAGCTTATTTCCAAAAATGGGACAGTATCCCTTTAAGTAGAAATGTTGTAGCCCCTTAATGCGCGCCGTACCTCCAGTGGCACGCTGTAATAGTCATTGAAATGTAACTACCACAGCACTACAATACTATGACGAAACACAGGCCCTTTAGTAATGCACCACGACTTGGTCATTACCATACTGGTAACAACAAATGTATAGAGCCGCGTCTTAAGGGGTTAAAAATAGTTCTCCAGTACTGAAAGTAAAAGTATAAGTACAAGTGATTAAGAAACTTCAACTCACTACTGAAAGTACAAGTTTAGTACTACTTTAGTTCTGAAAGTAAAAGTACAAAAGTCCCTAATAGCGAACTTTATAATAGAACTAGCCTGATAAACCAGAGTAAATGTGGATGTCTAATTTAGTCTGGCCTCGATGCATAATACATCCGAAGATTGTTGATGAGAACAACCTTCCCTCAAAACCCTGCCCGCTTTGATTCAAAAACACATCTTTGCGTTGTAATTGGTTTGCCAGATTCATGGCATTCTGGCTTCATTGAATCATTATGCGAGGCCAGACCCACCCGTAGACAAAACATTTTGCCGTCCAGCGGGTGGCGCTGGTTCACCAGGCTATAATAGAACAGCTCGAAGGCATCGTTCCCCTAAAGGCAAAGGGCTCTGCCTCCAGGTTAATTCACTCATGTTTTACTTTTCAGCACATAAAACCTCTGGAGTAAAAGTATTAAATTCATCATGAATATGTGTAGTACAGTAAAAGTGGAAGCAAGAGGAAAAAACTATACTAAAATAAAGTGGACCTACGAGTACTGCATTTTGTACTTAGGCCTACTTAAAAGTAAAGTACTTCAGTACTCCTGCTTTACTACAAACCAATTCTGGGAAGGTAATGAGAATCAAGCCACATCTTATGGACAAATTAAAAAGCATCTTCTTGAGGCCTACCAGTGTGGTATGAAGTGTCATTCCGTAGGATTTTTGTGCTAAAATTGATTTTTTTGCATAATTTGCGCCCCCTAGAGGAGGGGTATAACGGGGTCAGAAAATTCGACACCCGTCATTTTTCAGTAGTAGGACCCCAAACAAAGCAAATTATGCAAAAAAAAACAATTTTAGCACAAAAATCCTACGGAAGCTGTTATTCAGACAATTCATATCACACTATAATGGTAGGGCATTACGTTACGACCCTGGTGACTCAGGTTCGATTCCTGTCCAGGTCATTTGCCGATCCCTCCCCATCTCCCTCTCCCCACTCGTTTCCTGTCACTCTCACGGTTCTATCATAAATTAAGGCACAAAAGGCCTAAAAATATATATATTTTAAAAATCATCTTGCCTCGCTGGTGACATGAACGGCCCACCGATGTTGTGCTGAGGGTCGTATTCGTCTTGATAGGCTGTCACCGCGCCTCCAACATCCAATCGCTGCTGCTGGGCAGAAGAGAAGAGCATCGTTATGACGACATTATTACACAACATTATGCATGGTACAGTTCATCTCAATGGCTTCCTATCTTTCTTTCTTTCTTTCTTTCTTTCTTTCTTTCTTTCTTTCACCGTTCAGTGTTTCGTATTTTCTTCCCATCTTTGTTAATAAAAACACACAGATTCAGCCCAACATCACATCCTGTCTTATCAACTCCTGCCAATTTCAATGTGCTGTTGTATTGCTCACGCTACCCTTGACTTGACCTCAATTTTTTAAAAAATGTATTCCCAAAAACATCCAAAAGGTTATGCAAAATCAGCAGACAGCAAGCAAACAGCGGTACCTTTTGGGAAAATATTTGGAGTAGGCCTATGCTCATTTTTAAATGTAAACAAAAGTTGCCCCCATTAGAATAGCTCATATCTCGGAAAGGGCTGGGTCAAAAACTGCGGCGTCACTGGGTACTGACAAATCAAAACAAGGGTAGCGTGAGCAATACAACAGCACATTGAAATTGGCAGGAGTTGCCTTTTAAGACTCACTAACTAAACTACAATAAACAAAACCACATTGTTCTCAAAGGTGCACTGTGTGGGATGGAGGCCAAACTACGTATTGCAACTAGTGTTGCACTGATACCATTTTGTGGCCCCGATGCCGATACCCGATACCTGGCTGTGCAGTATCGGCCCATACCGATACTGATACCGATACCGATACCATACCGATACCATACCGACACTATTTGAAATGTATATATGTGAAGCGCTGTAGTGCCTACTACTTGGATGTAAAATCAATGCATGCTTTTTCAGGCTGCTGCCAACCTTTGTGAAGCAGGAAAAAGACTAATACAAAGTGAATCCAGCACAACGTTTTATACTTTTTAAATACCTCTATTAAATAACCAATGTCAAGGCTGTTTAAGTGTCATACAAGCACCTGTAAATGGTATCGGTGCCCTATTTGTTGGTACTCGCCGATACCGATACCACCATTTTAGTGCCGATCCACCGATCCACCAATACTGGTATCTGTATCGGTATCGGTGCAACACTAATTGCAACTATGCTGCACATAGGAACTATGCTGTTCATTTGTTTATTTGTTTATTTTTTGGATCCCCATTAGCTGTGGCACAGCTAGTCTTCCTGGGGTCCTTTTCTTCAATAAAATCAGTTCATCATAGTATTAAAAATGACAACTGAAGATCATACAAAAAACAATACAATAACATATTACAAATATTACAATAGGATATAAGCAAAATACATTCAAATTACACAATTTAATACAACCTGCTAATAAATATCAATGTATCAATATAAACATCTACCCTCTTAAAAATAACTCTTTCCTAAAAATATCTTGACTTGTTTTTTAAAACTGGCTTTAGAACTTATTTGTGTGATAAAGGTTGGCATACTGTTCCATGCAGTGATCGCTCTGTATCCCACTGTTCTTTGTAGGGCATTGGTGTTAGCACGGGGTACTACAAATGTCCCTGTCGTTGCAGACCTTGTATTATAAATATGGGAGTTAGACATTTTACAGAATCTGCTATATTGTTTCAGAGGGGTTTTGTCATTTAAAATTGCCCATGTTTGAGGTCAATAAAAAGGCCATGAATTTATCCTCAACTTTTAGCCAGTCATAATGAGAAGACTTTGATGGTGGGGGTAAGTATTCGAAGAAAAGGTGACATGACAAAAGGGAACAACAAAAAGGCAGCGTTCATTCATTCTGGAAATAAACTACTAAAAACATTAGACACTGCACCTTTATAGGGACACTGTGTGAGATTTTCAGTTGTTTATTTCCAGAAT
>NC_085872.1:52870471-52877971 GCF_034702125.1 Engraulis encrasicolus
CCCATGTCACTGTCTTTACAGATGACGACGTAGACCCATGTCACTGTCTTTACAGATGACGACGTAGACCCATGTCACTGTCTTTACAGATGACGACGTAGACCCATGTCACTGTCTTTACAGATGACGACGTAGACCCATGTCACTGTCTTTACAGATGACGATGTAGACCCATGTCACTGTCTTTACAGATGAGATGACGACGTCTAAATGTAGGCCCATGTCACTGTCTTTACAGATGACGATGTAGACCCATGTCACTGTCTTTACAGATGACGACGTAGACCCATGTCACTGTCTTTACAGATGACGATGTAGACCCATGTCACTGTCTTTACAGATGACGACGTAGACCCATGTCACTGTCTTACTGACGATACCATGTCACATGTCACAGATGACGATGTAGACCCATGTCACTGTCTTTACAGATGACGATGTAGACCCATGTCACTGTCTTTACAGATGACGATGTAGACCCATGTCACTGTCTTTACAGATGACGACGTCTAAATGCACAAAAAGGGAAGGGGGTGCTCGCCTAGGGAACTAAGTTTGCTAGAACCGGCCCTGGTCCCTGTTGAGAAACCTTACACTAGGCCCATGAGCTAGTAACACTTTACAATAACTACCCAAAAAAGCTTTATAAACACTTTATAAATAATTAACTAATTTTCAGCAAAATGTTTACAAATGTTTATAAATGGGCAAGAAATACTATGCTAACACAACAGACACAGCACAGTCTTATTGGTCCTGGAAGTTTCTCCTCCAAAGACCAGAAGGCATGAAACCACATCAAACTCACACAGTAGAAGTTGATTGCCACTCCACTGTGCTGTCGTAGTTTGGTTCTTACTTATTTACAAACATTTGTAAATGTTTTGTTAAATGTTAATTATAATTAAATGTTAATAAAGTGTTTATTAAGCTTTTTTAGGTAGTTATTGTAAAGTGTTACCCATGAACTTTACATGTTCTTCTAGAACTGTAATCCAAGTCAAGAGGCATCGCTAAAGCCCAAAGATGTGAAATCGCTGGAATAGCAGCCAACCAACCACCAGTGGTGTCAAAAGGTGCGGCAGGAAATTATTGCTTACTTATTTTCACATACTCTCTTCTCTTCAAGAGGTTAAAATAGCAGGATATTATTGCTTACTTATTTCTCCAAACTCTCTTCTCTTCAAGAGGTTTAAATAGCAGGAAATTATTGCTTACTTATTTCTTCTCTTCAAGAGGTTTAAATAGCGGTCGCAAGAGGCCTCCGCGCTAAAGAGCAAAGTTATGATGTCAAAGTGCTCAAATAGCAGCCGAGCAGCCCGGCAGCCGGGGGGGGTGTAATAGTCAGGAGCCAGAGGGAGCCGGGGGGAGCCGGGGGGGGGGTCTCGAGTCAGGAGCCAGCGGCCAGGCCGCAGCAAAGGTGTCAGGAAATACAGGCGAGAGGTTCAAATAGGAGTTGTAAGAGGAGAGGAGACCTCTTCACTAAAGCTATTGACGCTATCTAGTTGCAAGAGGAGAGGAGACCTTTTCACTAAAGCTCTCGACGGTATCTAGTCGCAAAATGAGAGGAAATAGGGGCGAGAGATTCAAATAGGAGTCACGGAGTGCTTTTCACTAAAGCTCCCGTCAGGAGTCAGAGGAGCAATTCAGGAGGACACAGAGGCAGAAGCAAAGGTGAGGAGACCTCTTCACTAAAGCTATCGATGGACACAGAGGCAGAAGCAAAGGTGTCAGGAGGAAATACAGGCGAGAGGTTCAAATGGAAGAAGAGGAGAGGAGACCTCTTCACTAAAGCTATTGACGCTATCTAGTTGCGAGAGGAGAGGAGACCTCTTCACTAAAGCTACCGACGGTATCATGTGAGGAGAGGAGTCCTCTTCACTAAAGCTATCCATGGACACAGAGGCAGAAGCAAAGGTGTCTTGTTTGGCTAGTTGAGCTAGCACAGTCACCGGGGCCAGCTCTATGTTCCCACAGCCCATTGGTCCCACAGCTTATTGGTCCAAACCCATTGGGACCAATGGGCTGAGTGACCAATGGGTATTGGGGAATATACAGTAGGCACGCTCCCTAGACACCTCAGACAGCCACCAAAGGGATCATCAACTACGTAGGCTAGCACATTCACCTCAACCACCCACTGTCCCCTCAGCCACCCACTGTATTCACGTCTCACTCTTTGGGAGTGAGTCTCACTCATTCTAGCCCTTGATGACTCTTTGTATTTGTTTGTTTTTTAGCCATGGGCTCACCTCAGCCACTAAAGGGAATATCAACTAACTAGTACATTCACCTCAGCTATGGGGTGACTTTCTCTGCGACAGTAAAAAGGCGGACATATTTTCGCACAGGGGGTCTGGGGGGTCCTCCCCCAAGAAAATATGCGCTTCTTAGATGCAATTGTATGCATTTTAATGCATTTTAATCAACCAGGTGTCCGGCTTAATGCTGTGCCGGATGACAGACAAGGCACTGAAGGGCCAACCTAACCTCAACCACCCTCGTTCACCTCAGCTGCCCACTGTCCTCTCAAGTCTCACTCCTTGGGAGTGAGTCTCACTCATTCAGGCCCTTCCTTATTCCCTCAAGACATGCAGCATATTTCACGCTGAATACAAAACATCATAATAAATCTATAAATACATTTCTGTCAGATCCAGTCTAGTCAAAAATGAGACGAGAAACAGAGATACATTTCAGAAGCTTTATTTCTAATTGCACATTTTGTGTTTGGCAGTATGTTCGGAGGAAGCTCCCCGACTTCTCCACTATGAGACTACACATGGCCTTTAGTAATACACTACTACCACAGTACTACACCACTATGACAGTACACAGGGCCTTTAGTAATACATTACTACCACAATACTACACCACTATGACAGTACACAGGGCCTTTAGTAATACATTACTACCATAGTATTACACTACTATTACAGTACACAGGGCCTTTAGTAATACATGACGACTTGGTCATTGCCATTCTGGTAACAGCTATTTTATAACAGGGAGTAGTGTTGTAGCCTCTTACTGCAGCAGGGGTCGCCGGCGACCCTATTCACTTGCTGAAAGGGCTTAACTACATCATAACAACATTGCTATGACATTACAGAGAGCCATAGTGCTGCGCTAAGGGGTTTAGCCAGGGGTGTTCAGCAGGTTCAACAAAAAAATGTCCAAAGTGTCCAGGTGCCAACGTGTCCAGGAGCCAATGTCGCTACGCATAGAAGGGAAGAAATACACAGTCAAGTATCTGTGAAGAGTCTATCAGGAGCAGGCACACTTGTTCACAAGTATCAAAATCCTGAAATCTCAAGATTCCACTTTGTTAAGGTGTCAAGAGACACAGCAGGAATGACATTGCAATACCTCCTCTGGCCACAGTCTTAAAGGTGCTTGTGCTTTTAAATAGAGAGAGAGAGTTATGTAAAGAGAGTTATGATGCCAAGGGGCTCAAATAGCAAGCGAGCGCTGGTGTCACTTCAGAAGCCAGGAGAGGCGGTCAGGAAATAGGCCGCAGTCAGCTGATACCTAGCCTGATTATCATCAACGTTCAAATATCTTCTAGACTTGGTCTGACCAAGGGCATAACAATTAACATTTCCCAAACAGCATTTCCCAAATGGCCTCCCTTGGTTTGCTGATATCTGTTTGCTTCCCAACAAAGTGGGAGGAGTTCCCGATTTTGCGGGATCTCAGAAAGTACTTGCATTGCTCTTGACCTGACTGGTAGCAATGTTGAAGCTGTTGCGTCACTAGAGGTGTCTTCTCTGCAGCTGCAAGCTACACGGTAAAAAAGAAAAGGTTGAAAATAAAGTCTGTGACACCAAGCTCAAAGCTCCCGATTCTCTTACTTTACAGTAAGCATGCTGCCTGAAACATCACATTAAAGGGACACTGTGTGAGATTTTTAGTTGTTTACTTCCAGAATTCATGCTGCCTATTCACTAATGTTACCCTTTTCATGAATACTCCACCACCATCAAATTCTAAGTATTCATTATGAAAATTACATTTTTCATACATGAAAAGGGGGTTCTTCTCCATGGTCCGCCATTTTGAATTTCCAGTAATAGCCATTTTAGCTGCAAAAATGACTGTACTTGGGCCATAATACAAAATGTTAGTTTATTACTTGGTAAACTTTCATGAAAAGGTCAAATTTGCCAATAGGCAACACAGTTTCAATGAGCTGCATAGTTGCAGTACCTTTTTTGACCATTTCCTGCACAGTGTCCCTTTAACCCCCAAGTTGCTCCTGGTGCCATCAGAGCAACATGGGGTTTGGTGCCTTGCACTTCAGCCATGGAGGGAGGTGTAGGGAGAGGTCAGGGTGGGATTCAAACATGCAACCCTCTAATTCAGGGGTGGGGAACCTTTTTCATTCGAGGGGCCACTTCAAATTTCTCTGAGGGCCGTAAAAGTCCTCTGAGGGCCGTACAATGAACACACATCAGGATTTCCCCCTGGACTTTCGGCCTTTATTGAAAGTAGGCACCTTTATAACAGACCCCACCTTCTCTAGGTCCCCTGAATATAACTTAATTGTATCGCAAATGTCATTTCTAAGATTCCTTTTCAAAACATGTCAATTTCAATGTTATGCAGCTTCACATGAAATAAATGTTGGGGGCCGGATAAAACGGCCTCAAGGGCCGTAAATGGCCCTCGAGACAAAGGTTCCAGTCCCCCCCTCCCCCTAATCCAGGGGTTCCCAACCTTTTTCAACTTGGGGCCCACTCGAAATTGTCAAAAATGTTCGGGGCCCACCTCTGACCCAATTAAGAATAAAACTCAAACAAATAAACAGTAGCACACACCAAAATATGATTATTATTTTTAGAAAAGGATTTCAAGGCCCACTTGGAATACCTTCAGGGCCCACCAGTGGGCCCCGGCCCATAGGTTGGGTACCACTGCTCTAATCTAACCATTACGATGCCTAAACGAGCCTAAACTAGATTTAGCAGACCATGGACACCGGGCCCCAAACCGTTTGCTTCATCATAAATGCAATTTTGTCAAACTCAGGCGTGGGGGCCCAAGTCTGGCCCTCAGGGTCATTTTATTTGACCTGCGAGATCTTTTCAAATGTTTATTACTGTTGGCCCACCACATAAACCATTGAAGATGCCGTATATAATAACACGACTTCAACATAAAATTTGAACAGGAAATGTGCACACGGCCATCCCCACCTTTCTAGAAGTGCACGGTGTAATATTTTTAGAAGTTCATTCACAAAGTGTTACATTTTCATGAATACCTAAGACTGCATTATGACGGGGAAATTGGCACTTTTCATACATGCGAAGGGGGATCCTCTCCATGTCCGCCATTTTGAATTTTCCATAATTTTTTTAGCTGCAGCACTTTCTGTACTATGATCATACTCGTAAATGTTAGTTTATTACTTAGTAAATATTCACAAAAAGATCATATTTTGCAATAGGCAGCACAGTTTCAATGAGCATCATAGTTGCAACATCTAGTCTGGCCAACATCCTACAAAGTGCACCTTTAAGAAAAATGTAGTCTGGCTTGCGACTTCGTCCTGCATTTAGATTTTAACCCACTTTGAATTTCAGTTTGACACCCCCTGGCCTGTCATAATGGATCCGGTTGCAGTCGTGCTGTTAAAAGTAGTTTATGGTTAAAGTAGGTTATGGTATTTCCAGTAAAAGTTGGCCACCTCCTACCCACCTCCCCTCCTCTCTCTCCCTCCCCTCCTCTCTCTCCCTCCCCTTGTCTCCCTCCCTCTCTCTCTCTTCCTCACACACAAACACCACAGATATGTTTTCATACTTTTATTTGGATCTCACCTCACCACAAAGAAAACATGGCAACCAGTAAGGACTGATCAAAATCACAACTTCCTATGTGGCCATTTTTGTAGTTCAATAGCCATGTCTTATAAATGGGTTCAATGAGAGATTAGACTACAAGGTATTTCGAGAAAAAGTTGCCCGCTTCATCTCCTCCTCTCTCTCCCAGCCAGGCCGTGCCCTCCTGGTGACGCAAAACGTTCAGTGTTGCTACTAGTCAGGTCAAGAGCAATGCAACTATTTTCTGAGCTCCCGAAAAGTCAGGAACTCCTCCCACTTTGTCGGTAAGCAAACAACCGTTAGCAAACCAAGGGAGGCGGGTCAACCATGCCGTTTGGGAAATGTTAATTGTTATGCTCTTGGTCAGACCAACTCTAGAAGAGATTTGAAAGTCGATGATAATCAGCCAATCTCTCTCCCTCACACATACTCATACCACTGACAGGTTGTCTAAAATGTCCTATGCGCCCATTTTTGTAGTTCAATAGCCATGTCTTATATTGGGGTTCAATGGGAGAAAAGACTACACTCTGGGCTACCTGAAGGGGCTCTTTTTGTAGTTCAATGGTCACATTTTATATGGGTTTAAATGGGAGAAAGGACTACGCACTAGGCTAGCTGAGGGGGCACTGGTGAAAAATAATAGGGTCAAAATGGTGGTAGTTGGTACCTTCTTCGCAGTGGTGTAGTTTACTTTTTTGTGGTGGGTTGTATATTTGAGCATTTTTTGAAGTGGGTATACTGTATATATTTGTGCTATTCAAAATAATGGATCAATCAATTTTAAGTGGGTATACTGAAATCCTTGAAATTTAGAAGTGGGTATACTCCGACTAGACTACACCACTGCTTCTTCGCCAGATTGCTAAACTGCCAATTATTGCCAAGATTGAGCAGTGTTCAGGTTGCACAACACACGCACCGTAGTGTTCATGGGTAATATAGGAAATATCGCCGTCTTCACGTTCACGCAGCATCTTACAATATTTGGCCACATTTGGCAGCTGGCCACAAGGAACACACACACACTGACATGTGCACACACACACACACACACACACACACACACACACACACACACACACACACACACACACAACACACAACACACACACAACACACAACACACAACACACAACACACACACACACACACACACACACACACACACACACACACACACACACACACACACACACACACACAACACACAGCACACAGCACACAACACACACACACACACACACACTCACCTGTAACAGAGCAGCAAACGTTTCAAGGCCGGTCTGTAGTGTCTGTTGCCCCTGTCAAAGGTTCCAAGTTAAAGTTGACTGGCCACCTCTCAATCTGGCAAAATTATAATCCGCTAACTCCAGAATATTTGTGTGTGTGTGTGTGTGTGTGTGTGTGTGTGTGTGTGTGTGTGTGTGTGTGTGCGTGTGTGCGTGCGTGCGTGTGCGTGTGTGTGCATGTCAGTGGCTGTGTGTCCCTTGCCGCAAGTGTGTATGCCAAAACGTATGTTGCTGTGAGTGAGAGTATATTCAAGTCAGTGAACAGTGAACCCTTTAGCATAAAATTCGCTAACACTTTAGAAGAAAAGAAATGCTTTTAACTAATGAACTCCTAATCAACTAAACATTAACAAATGTTTGTAAATGAGTAAGAAACACTATAT
>NC_085872.1:52882971-52942971 GCF_034702125.1 Engraulis encrasicolus
CTATAACAGGCAGTGGCCTAGTATACAGCCCACATGATTGATCCCGGCCCCTGATCACAGTCAGGGCGATAATGTGGCCCCCAGAGAATAAAGTTTGGGGCCCCCTGGTGTCTATATGTCAAGCATGGAAAAGAAAACTGAACACTGCCACCCTGTGGTGATGTCTAGACTTGCAACCAGTCAGTTATTTTCTGACCGGCTCAACCGCCACCAGTGCTGTATAGAGACAGAGATAGACGAAGAGGATACAGATGCAATTACAACAATGATATTACATGGTCTCAAACTTTGAGGTAAAGTAATCATGATAATAGCAATAATAATAATAAAATAACAGAAATAGTAACTATAATTTCTCGGTTTTTGACTGATGCTATCGATTATCGATTATCGCTTACCGTGTAAACAATAACAACAGCCGAATTACATAAATAATAATAACCATAACAGCAGCCGTACTTGTACAGCACAAGTCATACAGGACATGTAGCTCAATGGGCTCAATAGTTAGAATAACAACAATGTTTAAAAAAAAAACATGGAATGAAGTGAAAAACAAAAATAAAATGAATTGGAATGAATAGAATATGGCTGATTAAAACTGAAGTCAAGTAAAGGCAAAAAAGTCAAAAAATGCTGAACAATAATTGAATCTTTAAATGGCATACGATCCACAAGAATCAGAACGTTTAGTAGAAGTAGAAGTACTCCAACGGATTACATGGCTTGAACTTGGTCATCTCATCCTCATACCATGTTGTTGTTATTATATAATTATATTATGTAAGAGTCTGTAGATGGTAAGAGTCTACTTCTACTACTTCTACTACTTCTACACAACGTTGTCCACTTCACACAGGGGAGCAGTAGAAATGTAATGCTGCCTCAATTTGGCTCAGACACTTAAAGTGAATGCGGCACCCTAGGAATCGCATACTGCCCCCCTGTGGTGCATGTCTAGAACTGCAATTAGCTCACGTGCTATTCCTGACTGGCTTAACTCCACACTACAGTACACAGTACATGTGGAGCTCTACAAGTTTAATACCGTAACTTGTAACTTGTATTATTGGCTTTATTTTCTAACAGGCTCAAACACACACAGGGGACCAGTGGAGGGCAGTCATGGGTGAGCGGTTAGGGCGTCAGACTTGCATCCCAGAGGTTGCCGGTTCGACTCCCGACCCGCCAGGTTGGTGGGGGGAGTAATCAACCAGTGTTCTCCCCCATCCTCCTCCATGACTGAGGTACCCTGAGCATGGTACCGTCCCACCGCACTGCTCCCCATGGGGCGCCACTGAGGGCTGCCCCCTTGCACGGGTGAGGCATAAATGCAATTTCGTTGTGTGCAGTGTGCAGTGTTCACTTGTGTGCTGTGGAGTGCTGTGTCACAATGACAATGGGAGTTGGATTTCCCAGTGGGCTTCCACTATTTACTTGAAGGTTCCAAGTGATTTCTTTTCATCTAAATAATATGTATGTGTTTGTGTTGTTGTTGACTATTTGTTTGAATTGTATTTTTTACTGGCCCTGAACATTATTGCATCAGTAGTAGTTCAGATACACCGCGCTCTTCCGTGTGGTGCGTCTCCAGTTGAATATAATAGTAGTAGTTCAGATACACCGCGCTCTTCCGTGTGGTGCGTCTCCAGTTGAATATAATAGTAGTAGTTCAGATACACCGCGCTCTTCCGTGTGGTGCGTCTCCAGTTGAATAACTTAGAAGATGAGAAAGTGGATCGCACTCGGGTTCTTCTTTTCTTCTTTTTATTTTGTCTTTTTTACATAGCAGCAGAAGTGTAGACAAAGTGTAGACGGCAGTTGCCTTTGTCAGTGTCCTGAACATTATTGGAAATGATTGAACATTCCCGAGGGTGGAATAGGTTGGCAGTCACGGCAGGAGATCTGTTCTCTGCCGCTGTTGGCCATGAAGGTAACTAGATGAAATAATAACGAATCCAATTGGAAGATGAAATAATGGTGAAGGATGAGGTAAAGGAAGAAACTGGTACCTGTCGGAAACAATCTAATGACATAGAATGAATATAGTACAAAAGAACGAATGGATGAATTAGTGAAAAAGTGATCAAATTAGTGAATGAAATTAATTTAAAAAAAAAAAAGAATAAATACATGAATGCATTGATTAATTAAGCAATTAATTAATTAATAAGCAAGCCAACCTGAATTCACTTTATTCAACTCAAACTAAATTGCAGCAGGAAGAATACCGCCCTCTGTGGGCCCTCGTCTTTGAACTGCACTCAGCTCCAGGCTCAGGCTTATTTTTCGTCTCTGTCTCATCAGTTTTTGACAGCGGAGCTGCAATACCACAAGTGGCCACATGGCAGAGTCAAACCCCCGCTGAATTGAGACCAAGGGTGCTTTGCTCAAAATCGTAGTCGTTAGCCAGTTAGCAGCTTGGGTAGTTGAAATTGGGAAATTACATTGCAACCAACAAAGTAGCTACCGTAGTTAGCAACTACGCTTTCGAGAAATGCACCCCAGTCTTGCTACATTAGACTCAAGACAAATTCTGGATCTCAAATGCTGCACTTTTTTAGCCAAGCCGCGCCTTCCTACAGCTTCAACTAATCCAAAATGCAGCAGCAAGGAATTTCGATAACATTAGTCCAGTCTTGAGATCGTTGCATTGGCTCCCAGTAAGCTATAGAATTGATTTTAAGGCAATGCGTCTTCTGTTTAAATAATTAAATTGAATGGGACCCACCTATCTACTGGATATGTTTCAGCTGTATGCACCAACCAGGTCACTAAGGTCAACGGAGAAGAATTTGCTGGTGATTCAAAAAGTCAAAACAAAGTGTGGTGAGTTAGCCTTTAGCCTCTATGCTGCAAAGCTTTGGAACCAGCTTCCAGATGACGTAAATAATGCACCCACTATTGAAATCTAGACTCAAGATGAAGCTGTTCTCAAATTCTTTGCCCTAGCTTAAATTATATGTTTTAATCTATTATTTTACCATATGTTTTATCTTAATGTTTGAATTTTACTTGCCTCTAATTCCTTTCTTTCTTGTTTCCTTTCTTTTTGAAATTGTTTATTGTGAAGCACATTGAGTTGCACCTGTGTATGAAATAAACTTGCCTTGCCTTGTCTTCCTAGTGAGGCAACACCTTCAGCGTTGCTCCTAGTCAGGCCAAGAGCACTACAAATATCGGGGAATATATTGGGAAATCCTCCCACTTTGTTGGGAAGCAAACAACCATTAGCAAACCAAGGGAGGCAGGTCAACCATGCCATTTGGGAAATGTTAATTGTTAGGCTCTTGGTCATACCAAGTCTTGAAGAGATTTGAAAGTCGATGACAATGCGCATGGAGTATTAGTTACACAGTGAAACGTAGTGCCACAAGTGCCACTTGAGATCCAACAGAACTCTATTTTGGATTGGCTATTTTAAAGGTCCAGTTTGTAATTTTCAAGCAGTTTATTTTCAAAATGTTATGCTGCCCAAAAATAATGATGAATTAAACTTAATGAATAAATGAATGAATGATTGAACAAATTATTTAATTGGGAGTGTGTGCAATTAATTATTATTATATATAAAACTGTTTCGATTGGCTATTTTAAAGGGACACTGTGCAGGAAATGGTGAAAAAAGGTACTGCAACTATGCTGCTCATTGAGACTGTGTTTTCTATTGCCAAGTTTGATCTTTTCATGAAAGTTTACTAAGTAATAAACTAATATTTTCTAGTATGGCCCAAGTACAGTCATTTTCGCAGCTAAAAATGGCTATTTTTGGAAATTCTAAATGGCCGACCATGGAGAAGATCCCCCTTTTCATGTATGAAAAGTGCAATTTTTCCAGTCATAATGAATACTTAGAATTTGATGGTGGTGGTAAGTATTCATGAAAAAGGTAACATTAGTCTATGGGGTAGCATGAATTCTGGAAATAAACAACTAAAAATCTTGCACACTGTCCCTTTAAAGGTCCAGTTTGTAATTTCAAGTAGTTTATTTCCGAAATGTTACACAACCCACAAATAATGGTAAATTAAAATGATTGATTAAATGAATACAAAAATAAATAGTAAATAATAATTGGGCAGTCATCGCCATGGCAGCCCTGGCTCAATGGTCAGAGCTCAGGTTCGAATCCCACCCTCACCAGCACCTTCATCCAGGGACTGTAACCAATACCCTGTACCAAGGCACCTAACCCCACATTACTCCAGGGACTGTAACCAATACCCTGTACCAAGGCACCTAACCCCACACTGCTCCAGGGACTGTAACCAATACCCTGTACCAAGGCACCTAACCCCACATTACTCCAGGGCCTGTAACCAATACCCTGTACCAAGGCACCTAACCCCACACTGCTCCAGGGACTGTAACCAATACCCTGTACCAAGGCACCTAACCCCACATTACTCCAGGGCCTGTAACCAATACCCTGTAACAAGGCACCTAACCCCACATTACTCCAGGGACTGTAACCAATACCCTGTACCAAGGCACCTAACCCCACATTACTCCAGGGACTGTAACCAATACCCTGTACCAAGGCACCTAACCCCACATTACTCCAGGGACTGTAACCAATACCCTGTACCAAGGCACCTAACCCCACATTACTCCAGGGCCTGTAACCAATACCCTGTACCAAGGCCTCTAACCCCACACTACTCCAGGGACTGTAACCAATACCCTGTACCAAGGCACCTAACCCCACACTACTCCACGGACTGTAACCAACACCCTGTATCAAGGCACCTAACCCCACACTACTCCAGGGACTGTAACCAATACCCTGTACCAAGGCACCTAACCCCACATTACTCCAGGGACTGTAACCAATACCCTGTACCAAGGCACCTAACCCCACATTACTCCAGGGACTGTAACCAATACCCTGTACCAAGGCACCTAACCCCACATTACTCCAGGGACTGTAACCAATACCCTGTACCAAGGCACCTAACCCCACATTACTCCAGGGCCTGTAACCAATACCCTGTACCAAGGCACCTAACCCCACATTACTCCAGGGCCTGTAACCAATACCCTGTACCAAGGCACCTAACCCCACACTGCTCCAGGGACTGTAACCAATACCCTGTACCAAGGCACCTAACCCCACCCCATACTGCTCCAGGGACTGTAACCAATACCCTGTACCAAGGCTCCTAACCCCACACTGCTCCAGGGACTGTAACCAATACCCTGTACCAAGGCACCTAACCCCACACTGCTCCAGGGACTGTAACCAATACCCTGTACCAAGGCACCTAACCCCACACTGCTCCAGGGACTGTAACCAATACCCCGTACCAAGGCACCTAACCCCACACTGCTCCAGGGACTGTAACCAATACCCCGTACCAAGGCACCTAACCCCACACTGCTCCAGGGACTGTAACCAATACCCCGTACCAAGGCACCTAACCCCACACTGCTCCAGGGACTGTAACCAATACCCTGTACCAAGGCACCTAACACCACACTGCTCCAGGGACTGTAACCAATACCCTGTACCAAGGCACCTAACCCCACACTGCTCCAGGGACTGTAACCAATACCCTGTACCAAGGCACCTAACCCCACACTGCTCCAGGGACTGTAACCAATACCCTGTACCAAGGCACCTAACCCCACACTGCTCCAGGGACTGTAACCAATACCCTGTACCAAGGCACCTAACCCCACACTGCTCCAGGGACTGTAACCAATACCCTGTACCTGAATAACTGCAAGTCATTTTGGATATAAAAGCGTCAGCGAAATGTAATGTAATAATTAACTATATCATATTATTGTGCTCTCTTCTCATCATATTTTTGAAGTGGCCTCAGGGCAGCGCTAAAACCCCACTGATCCAAACTCTGCTGTTCGGATCTGTCTGATCCAAAATGACAGTGTACACTACAGTAACCCTTACGAAAATACAACCATGGTTTTACTGTAGTAACTATGATTTCTCTAAGTACCCTGAAAAAACCATAGCAATACTATGGCTTATCCATTTTTGGGTAACCATGAAAGCTGTGGTTCCTGACTAACCATAGATGATGGTTATTCATGTTCTCGTCAGCATAGTTTGTGTCTATGGTTTAACTGAAGATCACAGAGTTGCAGATTCGAATCCCACCCTAACCTCTCCCTACACCACCATCACATTCTGAGTATTCATTATGACTGGGGAAATTGCACTATTCATACATGAAAAGGGGGATCTTCTACAAGTCTGCCATCTTGAATTCCCAGAAATAGGCATGTTTAGCTGCAAAACTTGCTGTACTTCGATCTTACTAGTAAATATTACTTTATTACTTAATAAATATTCATGGACAGATCAAGTTTGTCAATAGGCAGCACAGTGTCAATGACCAGTGTAGTTGCAGTAGGCCCTACACAGTGTACCTTTACAGAAAACAGCAAAAAAAACCAAAAATAAGCTTATTGTACGCATAGACTCTTTGGCGACTATTTACTGCACAGACGCCTCAGCTGACCTCATCATAAGCCTGCCAACGCCCCTGACCTCATCATAAGCCTGTCAACGCCCCCTTGACCTCATCATAAGCCTGCCAACGCCCCTGACCTCATCATAAGCCTGTCAACGCCCCCTTGACCTCACTATAAGCCTCCCAACGCCCACCCCCATCAATAATGAAATATGAAAAGATCAAGTTTGGCAATAGGCAGCACAGTTTCAATGAGCTGCAATACCTAGCCTGACCACCATCCTACACGGTTTCAATGAACAGCATAGCTGCAATACCTAACCTGACCACCATCCTACACGGTTTCAATGAGCAGCATAGCTGCAATACCTAACCTGACCACCATCCTACACGGTTTCAATGAGCAGCATAGCTGCAATACCTAGCTTGACCACCATCCTACACGGTTTCAATGAGCAGCATAGCTGCAATACCTAACCTGACCACCATCCTACACGGTTTCAATGAGCAGCATAGCTGCAATACCTAGCCTGACCACCATCCTACACGGTTTCAATGAGCAGCATAGCTGCAATACCTAGTCTGACCACCCGGCGGCACCATACCTAGTCTGACCTAGCCTAACAGGCCTGACCCTTCATTTTCAATTCCCTCGCATTAGAGATGCACCGGATCCTGATTTTTAGGATCCTGCCGGATACCGGATCCACTGCTTAAGATCCTGCCGGATCCGGAACCAGATACCGGATCCTACAAAGGGTTGAAACATATAGTCTACTCGCACACGTGGGCCCTTACATTGGCTCAAACTATCTTTTAGACTTCAAAAGGGCTTTCACTCCATGCAGAGATTGGGGTTGTGAAAGACTGACTGAAAAGCCTAGGCTAGAGATCAACCAGACCCTGATTTTTAGGTAACATGCCGGATACCGGATCGACTGCTTAAGATCCTGCCGGACCCGGATTCTGTGAAAAACCCTATTATCCTGCCGGATCCGGAACCGGAACCGGATCCGGTGCATCTCTACTCGTAATCCACGAATGGTCTGATTACACTTCCCTGGTGAGGGCTTTCAGTCGGTTTTCAGACGACCGGTGTTATCAGACAATAAGAGAACGCACTTGGGGGCATAATAACGTACGTCATGAACGTCAACTGTCAGCGATTGGTCAGAGCTCATTTCAAAACCAGAGCTGAGCTCACTCCTTCTGCCCAAGTGCTCCAGGGCACAGAGGACCCAGACCTGAAATGAATTACCAAGTAGTTAATGTGGTTTGTGTTACTACAGGAGAGGTCAGGGAAAGGTCAGTGCACTTAGATCATACACGACACGACCACAGGAGCACAGGATCATACACCACAGGAGCACAGGGTCACAGGAGCACAGGGTCATACACCACAGGATCATACACCACAGGGTCATACACCACAGGGTCATACAGCACAGGAGCACAGGAGCACAGGATCATACACCACAGGAGCACAGGGTCATACACCACAGGGTCATACACCACAGGGTCATACACCACAGGAGCACAGGATCATACACCACAGGGTCATACACCACAGGGTCATACACCACAGGATCATACACCACAGGAGCACAGGGTCATACACCACAGGGTCATACAGCACAGGAGCACAGGAGCACAGGATCATACACCACAGGGTCATACACCACAGGGTCATACAGCACAGGGTCATACACCACAGGAGCACAGGATCATACACCACAGGGTCATACACCACAGGGTCATACAGCACAGGGTCATACACCACAGGGTCATACAGCACAGGGTCATACACCACAGGAGCACAGGAGCACAGGATCATACACCACAGGGTCATACACCACAGGAGCACAGGTGCACAGGACCACAGGAGCACAGGGTCATACACCACAGGAGCACAGGGTCATACACCACAGGGTCATACACCACAGGAGCACAGGGTCATACACCACAGGAGCATACACCACAGGGTCATACACCACAGGGTCATACACCACAGGAGCACAGGGTCATACACCACAGGGTCATACAGCACAGGAGCACAGGGTCATACACCACAGGAGCACAGGATCATACACCACAGGGTCATACACCACAGGGTCATACACCACAGGAGCACAGGGTCATACACCACAGGGTCATACAGCACAGGGTCATACACCACAGGAGCACAGGATCATACACCACAGGAGCACAGGGTCACAGGAGCACAGGGTCATACACCACAGGATCATACACCACAGGAGCACAGGGTCATACACCACAGGGTCATACAGCACAGGGTCATACACCACAGGAGCACAGGATCATACACCACAGGGTCATACACCACAGGGTCATACACCACAGGGTCATACACCACAGGGTCATACACCACAGGAGCACAGGGTCATACAGCACAGGGTCATACACCACAGGAGCACAGGATCATACACCACAGGGTCATACACCACAGGGTCATACACCACAGGAGCACAGGTGCACAGGACCACAGGAGCACAGCGGTGTAGTCTACTTTTGAGACCTCCCATATAAGCAGCGGTGTAGTCTACTTTTGAGACCTCCCATATAAGCCAGGAGGAGGAGCTGAACATTCTTGTTGAAAGCAGCCGGGTGAGAGCTGGCATGTTGGCATGTGACCCCTTTTGCACTTGGATCTATTTCTCCTGCCCACTCCCGTTCATTTTTATTCCCACTCCAGTTCATTTTTATTCCCACTCCTGTTCATTTTTATTCCCAATCCTGTTCATTTTTATTCCCACTCCCGTTCATTTTTATTCCCACTCCCGTTCATTTTTATTCCCACACCTGCCCACTCCCGTACAGTTTATTCCCACTCCTGCCCACTCCCGTTCATTTTCATTCACGCTCCTGCACGCTACCGTTCATCTGTAAAATTTTGACTCCCATCCCGCGGGACCCACAGGAATTCCCGAAAAATGTCATCTCTAGCTCACAGTTCATGCAACACAACAAAAGCATCTCACATGTCCTTTGCCAGGCTAACGTTGGCCACCATCCTACACAGCACACCTTTAAACAAAGACATTGCTGCACCTTTAAAGGGTTAAACACGTGCAACTGAAGAAAAAAAACGTCCATCTTTTTTTCATTTTTCGTTTTCTTTATTTTATTCATTTCATTTTTTAATTGTTTCTATCCGAGTCTGAACAACTCCAAAAAATAAATAAAACTAAAAAAAAACATTAAAAAAATCTTTCTATACATTTAAGGATTTCTTCTCATCTTTACTTAAGCAATAAGCACTACAATTCCCATGATCCCCTCATGATAACCAATATCCTCATGTCGGACATTTTTGTAGTTCATTTACCCCGCAACAAGGACTGTACAGCAATGTACAACACCAAAAGACTTTTGACTCCAATTCTGGTCTTCCACACAGTAGCCTTCAGAGTTGTGTCTTGTCTCATGGAGGCCATTTTTGTAGCCGCGTATTGTAGGCTACCTGTAGGGCAGTTCAACAGCACAGTATTGTACTGGGTTTCAAAACTACACATTAGGCTACAAGAAGAGGCCATTTTGTTTTTAAGCCTCAAAAACATCTGGCACTTGAAAAATTACAACTCAGATCCTGTTCGTGCATGGAAACCATCCTTGGGCCAATGGCCGACCATTGTTGTAGCGTTAACACTGTTTCAATGTACAGCAATGTACAGCAAAAAAATACTCCAACTCCCATCACCCTTCATGATAACACTTCTCCTTTAATGGAGGCCATGTTTGTAGTTTGTTTAACCCCAAACACCTGTACAATGTACAACAGAAAACTCCAACTCCCCCATTCAAAGGGGTTTATTATAATACACTGTTTTTTTTCCTCGTTTTTCTTCGTTTTTGTTTCATCTTCAGCTTAATTAATTTCTACTAGGCATCTCAAAAGCTTGGAAAGGCAAAAAAGAGAAAAGAAAACGATTCTTATTGAATCCCCCTCTTTTTAGATCAGAGTTTGTTTATTTACAAAACATGGAAGATTCCATTTTTGTAGTTCAATAGCCATGTCTTACACTTGGTTTCAATGTAAGAAAAGACCACACATGGCTACCTGAAGCTGCCTTTTTTGTAGTCCAATACCTGTATTTTATAATGGGTTTGAATAGGAGAAAAGACTACAAATAGGTAACTGAACTTGTAGTCCCCAGAAAAACCCCAACAGCAAACATGTACCTTCCTATACACCACACCTATCCATTTTTAGGTAAAAATAACCCAACATTTGGGTCTAATCCTCAACCCCTCAACACTTGGGTCAAGTCACCAACCCGACTACACAGTTAAAAATCCTCAATTCAACTGCAACCCAACTTTTGGCATGCAGCCATATTGGGCCATTTGTAGCTCAATAGGCATACTTTATAATGCATTTTAATGGGCATACTTTATAATGCATTTCAATGGGGCAAAAGACTACGCACACAACTGCACCCCTAAGCAAGTCAGCAAGTTGCTCCAAACCTTCATATGATTGGGGATCAATCCAGTTCTGAATTCATCCACTTCTTGCCGTACGCAAACCCAACTTGTTTTGGGTTAAAAGACAACCCATCGTTTGAGTTAAGTCCACTATTTACAAACCCATTTGGTTGGGTTGAAGTTGACTTTTGTTTGACCCAACTTTTGCTGAGTTCGTCCACTATTTTACTAACCCAGTGCGTTGGGTTCAAGTAGGTGGTATTTCGAAGGCTATTGATTTGTTTATTCTATTTGACGTTCTCTTCACATTTGAATGGTATTCCATTTGCTACATGAGTAGTTGTTCAAGTGATCAGACGCCTTCAATTCAGTGTCATAGAATATGGAGCAGGACCAGTAGCATTCGGCAAGCAGCCATTTTTGTAGTTCAATAGCCGTGTCTTATAACAGGTTTCAATATGAGTAAAGACTACACAGCAGGACAAGTTACGTACACCCAGGTAGCAGAGACAATTCTACAAACACCCCATGTGATGTCAGAAACCTTCAAATGAATTCAATTGCATTTCGAATGAAACAGGACAATCACTCGGTAGCATGAACCAACTGTTAGCTGATACAGGCTCTCTTTTCGCTTCAGTTTCCAGGCAGGTCCTCCCACAAAACAAAACGATCTCAACAACTGTTTCGTGTTGATTCGTTTCGAAGTTCGTTTCATCTTCCACCACCTTGCGTACCAGCAGCCAAAACAACATTCTTGTTTAACAGTTTCCTCCTTTTGAAGTTAAAAACAAAACAAACAAAAAAGACAAAGACCCTGTTTCCATATTACAGTAGTTCAAACCTTGTGAGCAGCTTCTTTGAAAGGCCCCTGGGACAAATCCATCTGAAAGGGCCCTGGGACAAATCCATCTGAAAGGCCCCTGGGACAAATCCATCTGAAAGGCCCCTGGGACAAATCCATCTGAAAGGCCCCTGGGACAGATTCATCTGAAAGGCCCCTGGGACAAATCCATCTGAAAGGCCCCTGGGACAAATCCATCTGAAAGGCCCCTGGGACAAATCCATCTGAAAGGCCCCTGGGACAAATCCATCTGAAAGGCCCCTGGGACAAATCCATCTGAAAGGCCCCTGGGACAAATCCATCTGAAAGGCCCCCCCACATACATACATACATACTGGACAACCTTCGCACCCAATGGGTCACACAGGTCCTCCAGTTTCCATGCCAACACAGTTTTTTTGGGCTTGTTTTCTACAGTGACCCATTTTAAAGTTCCATTCCCACTGATCGCAGAACAGTTTTGACCAGAGCAACGTCTGTTTTAACGAGAGCCACTTTCATATTTGGGGCATACGTCTGGATCGCATGCGCTGATTCTATTTTTGTAGTTCAACAGCCATGTTTAATAATGGGCGTCAATGGGAGAAAAGACTACAAATGAATCCCAGGACAGGCTCTAGAGATATTTCTTCAGTCTAAGGTGCAATCTCCAGCCCCTCTCACATTCTCATTTTTCTTTACTACATTCTCATTGGATGACTGTTTGGCTTGTCCGTAATGTGCCTCGTCCAATCGAAATCCATGATTTTTTCCCCGTCTAAGGTGCAGTGTCCTGCCGTCACATTCTTAGTTCTCTTACTGCATTCCCATTGGCCCTCTTGACTGTCCATCACAACTCCCTCATTGGGCTCCCTCATTGGCTGTCTCTCGGGTTCCCTTTCTTCCAATCGAAATCCACTATTTTGCGTGTCTGGGGGAGGTGCAATGTCCCACCAATCACATTCTTACCTCAATCTCATTGGCTCTCTCGGCGGTCCACTTGATATGCTTATTGGCCGTGGCTTGTAGAGTTCAGCTTTGCTACATTCGACTTTGTTCAAACCAAACAAAACATTTTTTTTCATTTCTTCTGTCTGAGGGTGGGTAAGCAATGTCCCCACCCACCACACTAGTACCATTTCCTGCTTCCTTATTGCGTTCTCATTGGCTGCTGTTGGCTGTCCGTCATGTTGCCTTGTTTGTCATTGGCTCACAACAGAGTCCAACTTGTTCAGTCAGAAATGTCCCACTCCCCACTGTTCTAATCACTTCCTGCTTTCTTAGTGCGTAGTCATTGGCTGCATTAGGCTGTCCATCATGGCCTTCTCATTTGCTCATTGGCTGGACTCACAACAGAGTTCAACTTCATGACCCCCCGGTCTAGCATCCCCTGATTTTTTATTGGCTGCTGTTGCCTGTCCGTCATCCCTCCTCATCTGTCATTGGCTCCCAACAGAGTACTTACAATCAGTTCAAGAGCTCAACTTACAATCCTGTCTGGCTTGGAATCTCATGTTCCCACCCCCAACTTTTCCAAAAGGTTCCACTTTCATTGGTACCTGATTGACCCCCTGCTTGCTGCTACTACCACGCTATTGGCCAGCAGAGCCGTCAGTCACACCATCCCTGTCACCTGATTGGCCCCTGGGAGCCAAAGAGCCTAGACTGGGTAAAAGAGCCTAGACTGGAGGCATGTGCTCGAGTTCTGTCTTTCCGCATCACTTGGGTTGTGGGCGTGTTCTGATTGTCACACCACGTCATGGTGCAGCCCTGGTCTTTGGCCTCACAGGGGGTCAGGTCAAGGTTCGAGTCCCCGATGTGGTGGCAACTCTACTCCCCCTTTCGCTACAAAACGCTTTTGGAAACGTTTCGTGCGTCGCTTTGAACTCGCATCACTGCACTGATCGATCCGTTGACCTGAGTGTCCTAGTTCGAGCCCCCTGACTGGCCTGTTGAAGATGTCCGTCATGTTGTCCATGCCATCTGATTGGTTCCCAGTTCCATTCGTTTCTGTTATGTTCTTCTGCCATGGAAAAAACACTGAAAGAGGCCATTTTTGTAGTTCATTAGCCGTGTTTTATAATGGGTTTCAATGGGATAAAAACTACACACCAGAGAATTGTATTTAAACATTAGTGTTAAATTTAACACTTTAGTGTCCGTTCTTCTCTCTAGAGTGCTCAATGAACTGTTCATCACCAACCAAGATGGCGAGTGTTGTGTTTTATCTTACTAGCCATACTCATGGTATACTCAACGTATACTCATTATTAGCCAAAGTCAGGCTAGTAAGTTCTCTTTTTTTGCCTGAAGAAGCCATTTTGTAGTTCAATAGTCATATTTTTTAATGGGTTTCAATGGGAGAATAGACTACACGATTGGCTAGCTGAAGCTGTATTTCTTTGCAAACAAGATAGAAGCATGTCTCTTGCCCTGTCCTGTCCTGTCCTGTCCTCTTCTCTCCATCTCCTGTCAGTTTAACTTATTTTTCCCTACACACTAGGCTACCCGAGGAGGCCATTTTTGTTGTTCAGTAGCCATGTCTTGTTAAATGGCTTTCAATGAGATAAAAGACTACAAATGGCCTCTACTCTTCGTTCTGTGTCCAGTCCACCAACGACCCGCTAGCTGAAGCAGCCATTTTTGTAGTTCAACAGCCACGTCTTGCAACGGCCTTCAATGGGAAAAAAGACTAGTGGTCTCTACTCCTCGTTTTGTGGCGGCGTTTTGCTACAAGCGCCTCCTCCGCCTTCCACTTTTTGTTGCCGCTTGTCGTCGTGACGATCGCTTAGCGACCAGAAATCCCCCTCGTCGTCATCGCCGCCGTCGTCTCCTCCTCCTCCGCGCTTTTTCCGCTTGTCGCCAATCAGCTGTTGGCAGTCGTCGTCGTCATGACAACGGTCTCTCCGGTGCCAGAAGTCCCGAACAGACCCGGAGACCGTGCGGCGGATTGCGTCGTCGGCTGATCGGCAACGCAACGTGGCGATAAAATCGTCAGACGCTGTGCGACGTCCACCCCCACCGCCTCCTTTAGACCGACGCCCCCCTCCGGCTCCTCCCATAGGCAGAGTCGTGGAGGTCATGGTTGCCATCGGTGACGGCGGTGTCATAGCGACGTTCGTGATTCCGGCGCTGGTGGCGGAGGCAGTGGCTGACGATCTGGTATCTATCGAGGAAATGTGTGAGAGAGAGAGAGAGGAAAAGTGAGAGAATTTAATTTCATAATTAAGGTAGATACATACATTGATAGATACATACATATATAAAGATAGAGAGAGAGAGAGAGAGGGAGAGAGAGAGAGAGAGAGAAGACTACACACTAGGCTACCTGACGAGACCACTTTTAAATAGCCACGTCTTATAATGGGTTTCAGTGGGAGAAAAGACTACACACTATTTTTGTTGTACCTGCGTCTGATTGGTCAGCGGCGTTGCGACCCCTCCTCCTCTCCCACTCGGGGTCGAGCGACAGCCTACGCGGGCGGATGGCAGCGGGGGAGCCGTCCTCTCCGGCCCACATGTGGCTGTCATGCGGTGCGGACCCGGCAACTTCTTTACTGCCGTCGCCAAACACGGCAAAGTCGGCGAAGCCCGTTGCTGAAGAGTTGCCGCCGCCGCCGCCGCCATCCGTGTGGCGAGAGAACGCTGATGTTGAAACAGAACCAGGACTAGAGTTTGCCGCCGGAATCCACAGCGAGCCGGAAGGGAAATCAGGGGTAGAAGAACTCGGGTCTGCGGTCGCCGTCGCCTTGACGGCCTTGGGACGCCAGAGGGTGTCAAAATTCGAGGAGGCCTGAGGCTCTTTCCCCGAAGCGAAATCGGAGTTCAAATTCGAGTTCGAGTTTGCGCCTCCTCCTCCTCCTCCACATCCACCTCTCGCGCCCCACACAGTTTGTCCCGAAGCCAAATCGGGAGGAGAGGCCCGAAGTTCTTTTCCCAAAGCGAAATCGGAGCAAGAGTTCGAGTTTGCGGCGCCTCTAGGACGCCACAGCGTTCCTGATGCGAAGTCCTGAGAGGGTTCGTTGCCGCCGCCACCACCAGCGCCACTACAGCTGCCGTCCGCCGCGGTGGAACCGCAAACATCCGGCGGTCCGCACCAGGACGTCAGCGAACACGGCCCCGACAGGGACTCCTCGATTGTCGTCCTCCCGTTTCCATGGTTGTCCGCGCTTCCGTCGTCGTGGTCACCGTTTTCGCCTTCCGTTTTCTGGTGAGGATGGGAAATGGACGTGAGGCGAAGAGAGGAAGAAGAGAGAGGAAGGAGAGAGAAGAATGAGAGAGAAGAAGGAGAGAGAAGAAGGAGAGAGGAAGGAGAGAGAAGAAGAAGGAGAGAGAAGAAGGAGAGAGAAGACATGAGGTGAGGAGAGGAAAGGGAGAGGAAGGATAGAAAAGGAGAGAGAAGAAGGAGAGAGGGATAGAGAGAGAGGAAGGAGAGAGAGAAGACATGAGGCGAAGAGAGGAAGAAGAGAGAAGAAGGAGAGAGGGATAGAGAGAGAGGAAGGAGAGAGAAGAAGAAGAGAGAAGACATGAGGTGAGGGAGAGGAAGGAGAGAGGCGAGGAGAGGAAGGAGAGAGGGAGAGAGAGAGAGAAAAGAAATGAGGTGAAGACAGGAAGGGGAGAGGGGGCATGAGGTGAGGAGAGGGAGGGAAGAGAAGAAGGAGAGAGAAAAGAAATGAGGTGAGGAGAGGGAGAGAGAAGGAGAGAGAGAGAGAAGACATGAGGTGAAGACAGGAAGGAGAGAGAGAGAAGACATGAGGGGAAGAGAGGAAGGAGAGAGAGAAGACATGAGGTGAAGAGAGATTAGACATGAGGTGAGGGAGAGAGAAAAGAAATGAGGTGAGGAGAGGGAGAGAGAAGAAGGAGAGAGAGAAGACATGAGGGGAAGAGAGGAAGGAGAGAGAGAAGACACAAGGTGAAGAGAGATTAGACATGAGGTGAGGGAGTAGGAAAAGAAATGAGGTGAGGAGAGGGAGAGAGAAGAAGGAGAGAGAGAAGACATAAAGTGAAGACAGGAAGGAGAGAGGGATAGAGAGAGAGGAAGGAGAAAGGGAGAAGACATGAGGTGAAGGAGGGAGAATACATATGGTCAAAAATCATCACGAGTCACATCTCTTCACTGAGGCCTATGGTCCTCAACCCTTCACATCTCTTCACTGAGGCCTATGGTCCTCAACCCTTCCCATCCCTTCATTGAGGCCTATGGTCCTCAACCCTTCACATCTCTTCACTGAGGCCTATGGTCGTTAAAGCGGCGTACACACACAAAGCTAGCATTTCGCTTGCTCGCCTACTCGCCACTCTTTCATGGAACGTTCGCTGAAGGTTCCCGCGGCTTTAACTGCCAATGGACAGCCGAGAAGTACCGAACTCTGCATTCCAATTGGTTACTCGCTTACTCGCCTCGCTCGAAGATAAAATATTTTCAACTCGGAATCCGCCCACATCGCATCGCTTGCACAGTACTCGCCTACTCTCCTGCGAGTCTCGCTGGGACCCATTGACATTCTATTGAGTTCATTCGCTGAGCGAGTAACTAGCAGCGACGTGTGTGTACGGCCCTTTAGCCTTCACATCTCTTCACATCTCTTCACTGAGGCCTATGGTCCCCAACCCTTCACATCTCTTCACTGAGGCCTATGGTCCTCAACCCTTCACATCTCTTCACTGAGGCCTATGGTCCTCAACCCTTCACATCTCTTCACTGAGGCCTATGGTCGTTAAGCCTTCACATCTCTTCACATCTCTTCACTGAGGCCTATGGTCCGCAACCCTTCACATCTCTTCACTGAGGCCTATGGTCCTCAACCCTTCACATCTCTTCACTGAGGCCTATGGTCCTCAACCCTTCACATCTCTTGACTGAGGCCTACGGTCCTCAACCCTTCACATCTCTTCACTGAGGCCTATGGTCCTCAACCCTTCACATCTCTTCACATCTCTTCACTGAGGCCTATGGTCCTCAACCCTTCACATCTCTTCACATCTCTTTACTGAGGCCTATGTTCCGTAGCCCCTTAATGCATGCTTACCTCCTGTTGCACGGTGTAATAGTCATTGAACAGTTGAGTACCATAGTACTACTGTACAATACAATGACATAACCAAGGACTTTAGTAATGCACTACGACTTGGTCATTACCATTCTGGCAACAGCAAATTTATGACGCTGTGTCTTAAAGGGTCACCCAAAAAAACATGGATAAGCCATAGTAATACCATGGTTGGATCAGAGTACTTAGAGTAACCATGACATACCATGGTAGAACCATGGTTACTACATAAAAACCATGGTAGAATTTCGCAAAGGATTCTACCTGAAGAGGGCATTTCTGTAGTTCAGTAGCCACCAGTGGTAGACTACACCAGCGGTCCTCAACCTCAACGCCCCCTGCACCTCATCCTAAGCATCCCAACGCCCCCTTGACCTCATCATAACCCTGCCAACGCTCCCCTTAGTATTGAAAAATACAATGGACGAATGTCCCCAATGACAACAAAGTACTGCCCCCTCTCAACTGTATACTTCTTACGTAACGCCCCCCTAATGCTCACCAACGCCCCCTGGGGGGGCTGTACCGCCCCCGTTGAGAAACACTAGACTACACCATAATGCGTACCTGGCAGGATGCTACCTGAAGAGGTCATCTCTGTAGTTCAGTAGCCACGTCTTATATTGAGTTTCAATGGGAGAAAAGACTACATCATAATGCGTACCTGGCAGGATGCTACCTGAAGCGGCCATTTCTGTAGTTCAGTAGCCACGTCTTATATTGAGTTTCAATGGGAGAAAAGACTACACCATAATGCCTACCTGGCAGGATGCTACCTGAAGCGGCCATTTCTGTAGTTCAGTAGCCACGTCTTATATTGAGTTTCAATGGGAGAAAAGACTACACCATAATGCGTACCTGGCGCGCCAGCAAGGAGAGTGGGAGTCGATCGGGCCGGAACTCTTGAAGCAGCACGGGGTCCAGGCCGGGGTACGAGGCCAGCGCCGACGCCACGCACGGCTCACAGGAGCGCCTGTTCTGCTGCTGCTGCTGCTGCTGCTGCTGGTTGGCCGGGTCTTTCTCACGCAGTCGCACCGTCATCACGGCGGCGTCAATTTGCTGCAGCTGCTCCAACCTAAAGCATAAAGACAACAACCAAATAGTTTAATAGACATTTGTAGTCTTTTCTGCCATTGAAACCCATTGTAAGATAGGGCTATTGGACAACAAAAATGGCTTCCTCAGGTAGGCGTTGGCCTTAAAGTGATACCGTCCCATTTTTGGAAATAAGCTCATACTAAACCTCCCCTTGAGTTAAGGTGCCGGTATGCTTGCTGCGAGCTGTAAATTACGCGCGTCACCGCGAGCAACCGACAGCACATGCTGGCTTCAAAAGCAGTTGACCAAGACGCAAAATACTAGCAGTATCATCCAGGGAGCAGAGAGCACGCAGCATTGGGATGCGGAAATTGGGAACACAGACGGGAAGGAAAACAACAAAACAAAAAGAGGGGCTCCCTGGGCAAGGAAAGAATACCGTTACTACTCCTGTATGTGCATGCTCCTTTTTCAAAGTGCAACAAGGAAGTATGATCACAAATGTTTGACATTTCGGACAAACTCAATGAGACGCTCTTAAAAGTTGCTACCATTGTCGTTTTCATATCAAGCACACGCGTGGAACTGCGCAGTCCATATTACTATCGCCCCCAGCGAGTTTGAAGATATTGCACCTGACGCACGCATTTGGCTGCCGTGTCCAACGCGCGCAAAATTGACATTAAATACGCATGTTAACGCGTTCATGAACGAATCGTGCATGCCCTCGCGTATCTTGCAGCAAGCATACCGGCACCTTTAAATAGTTGAGTTTAATTTCTCTCCTGTACTTTCAACCGTTCCCTGAGTATGGCAGAGCAAATTTTACCTCCATGCTAGCAGTTAACATTCACTCCTATGAGACCAGCTGGCGGCTAACTGGTCTCATAGGACTCAATGTTAACTGCTAGCTTGGAGGTAAAATTTGCACTGCCATACCCAGAGAACGGTTTAAAGTATAGGACAACGGTAAAACCCTATTATTTAACTCAAGGGGAGGTGTAAAATAAGCTCATTTAAAATGGGACAGTATCACTTTAAGACAACAGTGAAATACTTAGATACTTGTAGCTTTTTTTCCATTGAAACCCATTGTAAGATCAATTATCAGACATGGAGGGCTGGTAGTGTGCAGAAAACCTATACAGAATGCAAAGCAATCCATGAGCCCATGAAATGAATGTCAAAAGTACTTAAAATAAAATGGAAGATTACCTAAATGAATGACAATCCTCACAGTCTATGCATAATATCATTAAAAAAGGGTTCAATCTGAGTCTCTTCATCAACATGCCCTGTGGTGCATGCAGAACATAATGCATGAATTACATAACAAACCCAGGCCACAGGGGCCAAATGAGGCTTGTTGAGTGGTTTTATTGGGGCCATTTTTGCAGCTCAATAGCCACGTCTTCAATGCGAGAAAAAAGACTACAAACTAGGCCCACCGGAAGAGGCCATTTTTCTGTAGTTCAATAGTCACGTCTTCTAATGGGTTTCGATGGGAGGAAAGACTACAACTCCCAGTGATACTTGCCTTGTGTCCTCGCCGTCGTCCCGTGTGGTCCTGGAGACGCTGCTGATGCCAGAGAGGGCCGGAGACGAGACCACCGTGGTGGTGGTGGCAGCATCATCATAGTCATCGTCATCATCATCATCTGAGAAGGAGAGAGGGAGGAGAAAGACAAGGAGAGAGAGAGAGAGAGAGAGGAGAAGGAGAAGAAGAGAGAGGGAGAAGTCAGTAAGACACCAGCTGGTGGCAGCATCATCATAGTCATCATCATCATCATCATCTGAGAAGGAGAGAGAGAGAGAGAAGTCAGTAAGACACCAGCTGGTGGCAGCATCATCATAGTCATCATCATCATCATCATCTGAGAAGGAGAGAGAGAGGAGACAGAGAAGGAGAGAGAGAGAGAGGAGAGAGAGAGGAGAAGGAGAGAGAGGAGAAAGAGAAGGAGAGAGAGAGAGAGAGGAGAAGGAGAGAGAGGAGAGGAGAATGAGAGAGAGAGGAGAAGGAGAAGGAGAGAGAGAGAGATAGAGAAGGAGAAGGAGAGAGAGGAGAGGAGGAGGAGAGAGAGAGGAGAAGGAGAAGGAGAAGGAGAGAGAAAGAGGGAGAGGAGGAGGAGAGAGAGAGGAGAAGGAGAAGGAGAAGGAGAGAGAAAGAGAGAGGAGAGGGTAGAGAGAAGAGGAGAAGGAGAAGGAGTGAGAGAGAGAGAGAGGAGAAGGAGAGAGAGGAGAGGAGAATGAGAGAGAGAGGAGAAGGAGAGAGAGAGGAGAAAGAGAAGGAGAGAGAGAGGAGAAGGAGAGAGAGGAGAGGGTAGAGAGAAGGGGAGATAGAAGAAGAAGGAGAGAGAGAGATTCATTAGATAGACTTGAAGATACAGTACATACCAGATACGATAGATAGATAGATAGATAGATAGATAGATAGATAGATAGATAGATAGATAGATAGATAGATAGATAGGTAGATAGATAGATAGATAGATAGATAGATAGATAGATAGATAGATAGATAGATAGATAGATAGATAGATAGATAGATAGATAGATAGATAGATAGATAGAACTGGTTACCGTGGGAGTGGATGAGGGATTTGAACATGGAGCTCTTCCTCTTCTCCGGGATGAGCTGAGCTTCCTCATTGCACTGGGACATGGAGACGTAGTCGTCCTCTTCCTCCTCCTCACCTAAGGAAAACACACACCATTTTTGTAGTTCAATAACCACATCTTCCAATGGGTTTCAATGGGGGGGGGAAGACTACAATTGGCTAACTGAATTACAATTACACATTTAAAACAACTGTACATCTGCGCAACAGACCCCTTCATCACTGCCTGGATTTCTTTTATTCATGACAATGCCATTCATTTTCAACAATATCATGAGTGGAACGTGTTTTTGACAAGACTTTCAAGTGTTTCGGTGTTTGGATAAAAGTGTCAGCTACCTGTGTAATGTAGTGCAATAACTCTTTTTCCTATATTGCAAAACGCATATTGATACTATTGAAATGAATGGTGGTGTCCTGTCCAGGCTGAGGATGTCAGCGAGTAGAGTGGGCAAAAGGTTTTCAAGTCATAAACTCTGAACACTTTCGCCTACAAACTTGCTTGACACTTCGGTCTGGAGGTCTGGTGTAAATTTCATTTGGCAACTATATTTTTTGGTTAGGCCTTTCACGTTGATGCAGCAGTCAGTTAGGCCAGCATGCAGCTGTTTAGTCCAACAGAGCAGTTCTTTAGCCCAGTGGTTCCCAACCTTTTTCTCCAGGGACCCATATTTTTACCATTGTAAGCTTTGGTGACCCAATCGCATGAGCGCCCACACGAGAGGGAGTCACATGATACTCTGTTTCCTGCGAAAACTCATAACTGAATAACTGTTTAATGTATCACATACATTTTGTTGCTTCTATGCATATATTACCGGTAGTTCAAATGCTTTGTTGTTTATTCCACATGGGCTACAGTTGTGCTCATATGTTTACATACCCCAGGAGAATAAATGCTTTCTTTGCGATTTCTCACAAAATATGAAGGATTACACAAAACCCTTTTTTTCACTCATTGCTAGTGACTAGCTTAAGATATTTATTAGCAATATTCTGTGTTTACTCTTTCAAAAGCATGATCACAACCCAAACTACCCAAATGACCCTGTTCAAAAGTTTACATACCCTAGTTTCTGATGCTGAATATGGCCCTGTTTAACATCAGGGACCGCTCTAAATTGTTTGTGGTAGTTGTGGATAAGGCTCTTAATGTTCTCAGATGACAAAACAGCACATTCTTCCTGGCAGAATGGTTGTTTCCTATAATATTTTTGGGTGTCTTGCTGGAACCTCACATTTGAGGTTTCCCCTGAGTGGCTCAATGATGTTGAGATCAGGAGAGTGAGATGGTGGCTCAAAAACCTTCATTTTATTCTTTCTGAAGCTACTGACGGGTTGATTTGGCTTTCTGTGTCGAAATATTGTCATGTTGGCACCGTTGGAATTTCAATTCAGAAATGCAATATGAGGAGTTTGGTTGGAATCAAGCCAATGGGCAAGGGAATCATTGCATTGCAATGATCATTGCAAGGGAAATTGTTCAGGAGGCATAGGACAACCAAAAAATAACTTCAGGTGAAATATAGGACAACATGAAAAAATGTTTTAAACTGTACAGGAAAGAGGCACTTGAGGAAAGATGGGCTGTTGGGGGTTGCCAGGAGAAAGCCATTACCACAAAAATGCAAACATGTTATTTTGCATATGATACACCAAATAGCACAGTGAGAAGCATCAAAATGCCTGTGACAAAGTCATTTGGAAAAATGAGATCAATATGGAACTTTTTTAGGCCACTATTAACAGTACCATTTGGAGAACAGTCAATGGAGCCTATGATGAAAGTTACACCATACCCTTCTGTGAAACATGGTCATGGACCACTTATTTCATGGGGACATTTGAGTTACAAATGCATTATACTTTTGATCCATACTCGCAGAATGATGAATACATTGCCCTGTGAAAAATACTGGAGGAAACTTGACACACATCAGTCTTGAAACTGCACATGGTCCATTGTTTGGACATGCCAGCATGACAATATTTCAACACAGAAAGCCAAATCAACCCGTCACTAGCTTCAGAAAGAATAAAATGAAGTTTTTGAGCGACCGTCTCACTCTCCTGATCTCAACATCATTGAGCCATTCAGGGGAAACCTCAAATGTGAGGTTCCAGCAAGACACCCAAAAATATTATAGGAAACAACCATTCTGCCAGGAAGAATGTGCTGTTTTGTCATCTGAGAACATTAAGAGCCTTATCCACAACTACCACAAACAATTTAGAGCAGTCCCTGATGTTAAACAGGGCCATATTCAGCATTAGAAACTAGGGTATGTAAACTTTTGAACAGGGTCATTTGGGTAGTTTGGGTTGTGATCATGCTTTTGAAAGAGTAAACACAGAATATTGCTAATAAATATCTTAAGCTAGTCACTAGCAATGAGTGAGCAATGAGAGTTTTGTGTAATCCTTCATATTTTGTGAGAAATCGCGAAGAAAGCGTTTATTCTGCTGGGGTATGTAAACATATGAGCACAACTGTATATTTAAAACGAAACCCCTTAAAATCAAGAGGGCTTCGCGACCCACTGTGGATCTTTGGCGACCCATAGTTTGTGTCCCGACCCATAGGTTGGGAACCACTGGTTTAGCCCACAGGGAGCAGTCATTTCGTCCACTGGCAGCAGGCGTTTCGTCCACAGGCAGCAGGCGTTTCGTCCAGGCTACCTACGGTATTCTCCTGAGCAGCTGAAACCTGTATCTCCACTTTTTTGTATCATTGTAAATTCCTTATTATAAAATACAATTCAGCTCCACTGGTCAGTCTCCACAAGAAGGCTATATACTGTATCTATGATAAATTATTTAATAACCAACTTTGATGATGAAATGGCTAACCGGCCCCATGGTGGCCTAAACCAGTGTTTCCCAACCAGGGCTACGTGTACCACTAGGGGTACGCGAGCACACTTCAGGGGGTATGTGGGAAAGTGTAATTTTGAAGGGGGGACAACTGATTGGGGATTAAGACATAGATACTTAGCATTGGTTAGGGGGTACTCATGTTACAACAAAAAGACTAAGGGGGTACGCGAGACAAAAAAGGTTGGGAAACACTGGCCTAAACGACTCTTGCCTAAACGCGAATGGCCTAATCGATCTTCTCCCTATTTTATTTTAATCGTAGCAGTTGAATAAATAAGCCGCTAAATGACTAAGCAATAGTGCAGCTGTGATGGAGCTGTGATGGAGGTTGTGGGTGTGTTCTGACCATCACACCAATGAGCCCCAGTTTACTACCCCAGAAGGTCTGGGTTCGAGTCCTGGCAACTCTACTCCCCTTCGCTACAGCTATTAGCTGTCAGGAGCCAGAACCAGAAGAGGTGTTGCCCATGAAAGGGTGTTGCCATATGGAAAATGCTGATCTATTTTACCAAAACCCCCAAAATGATATTTTTTGGTTTTTTTTTTTTTGGGAGGAAATCATATAGCAAAGGGGAGTAGAGCTGCCCAGCCTGACTCAGAGCTTCTGGGGTAGTAAACTGGGGCTCTTTGGCGTGACAGTCAGAACACACCAGCAGCCCTTGTGATGGCCACTCCATCACAAAAGATCATACGAAATCTTATGAAAATCAGACTTACGGGCTCCTCTATTAGGTGATTTACCTCTTGACTTAAAGTGATACTGTCCCATTTTTGGAAATAAGCCTATTTTACACCTCCCCTTCAGTTAAATAATAGGGTTTTACCATTCTCCTGTACTCTCAACCATTCTCTGGCTATGGTAGTGCAAATGTTTACCTCCAAGCTATCAGTTAACATTGAGTCCTATGAGACCAGTTAGCCGCCAGCTAACTATCATTTAACTCAAGGGGAGGTGTAAAATAAGCTTATTTCCATAAATGGGACAGTATCACTTTAACCTGGTTTATTCCTGAACCAGCTGCTTAGTATAGAATATATATAAATCTATTAGATGATTTGAGCTTCTTATCTTATCTTATCTTATCTTCCCCAGCTGTCAGGTTACCTTGACCGGGGTCGTCCAGGTTGATGATGCGACAGATGGCGGTGGACTTGGAGAATCGCGGACTCTGGCCCGTCTCTGGCCCAGATGAGGCGGCCGTGTGCGGAGGTTGTTGATCGCTCGCCGCCTCAGCTCCCCCGCCACCGCCACCAGGGGGCGAACGTTCCGCTCGACTGAGCGGCTCACCGGTGACCGGGTCGAAGGCATCTCTCTCCTCTTCCGGCCCGTCCTGCGAAATAAAAAGAGGCCATTTTTGTAGTTCAATAGACACGTTTTATAATGGGTTTCAATGGGATAAAAGAATACAAATGGTTTAAATGAACAGGGTGCTGGCAGCCATTTTTGTAGTCTAACAGTCATGCTTTGGGTCCAGACCCAATGCAAACTAATCGGAGATCGTACTTATCCAACCTCCTACTACGAAAAACGCTCTGGAACGCCAGTCAAAGTGGAAGCTCCAACTAGCGAAGTCAGGGGAACTCGCACTACTTCCACCTCAACAAATTGAAGTCGTATGATAATGGCAGCGCCCATGGAGCCGTTATTTAAAATGTCAATAAAATGGCATTTCTCTTGTATGCAACTGTCCCAAACACACTCAACTCCCACTTCAACTGTCGGGAACGGGATCTGAAATATGCAGGTAGGATAAATGTGATCTCCTACTAGTTTGGATTGGGTCTGGAATGCGCCATTACTATGGGTTTCAATGGAATAAAGGTAATAAAAGTGTGTAGTCTTTTCTCCTATTGAAACCCATTATAATCCGCAGCTATTGAACTACAAAAATGGCCTTAGCTACTTACGATCATGTCTAGGAAGTCTTCCCGCTCCACCTCGCGCTGCTGCCTCTTGCTGCTTGCCTCACCGGCTGCTGATTGGGCGACAAGCGTCTCCAGGTGGCGTTCCGCTTCCGAGAGTCGGGCCCGCCAATCAGCCGGGACCCAGGACGAGGAGGAGAGGGAACCGCCCCCCTCGAACCCAGAACCGGCCGACCTGAAAAGAAAAGAGAGAGAGAGAGAGAGAGAGAGAGAGAGAGAGAGAGACATAACAATTGTTTCTTTAACTATGAGACCCTAGCAGAGAGAGAGAGAGAGAGAGAGAGAGAGAGAGAGAACCAGCCGACCTTGAAAAGAAGCATCACAGATGACGAAAGACAGACACTAAAGGTGCACTGTGTACAGGAAAGTACAAGGTACAGGAAGTTTGTTTTACAGCTAACGTGTCTAGTTGTGGGAATTCAAAACCGCGGACACAAAGAAGATCCACCTTTTTATGTATGAAAAGTACAATATCCTCAGTCATAATGAGTACTTAGAATTTGATGGTGGTGGTAAGTATTCATGAAAAAGGTAACATTGTGAATAGACCCGTTCAGAGTCGACGTGGTCATGAATGCATGCGTATCGTCAACTCAAACACACCAGAGATATTGGAAGGATATTACGAGAGACTCCACTTTTCTGGGTGGTACTGCACTCTAGGGGGAGTGCAGACTCCATTCAGAAAGAACGGGCTGCTGCGCTCAGAGCCGTATCTCGACAGCGGCCACTAGGGGAACTGTAGGCATGGGTAAAATCAGGAGTGGTGATTCTGTATTTAATAAAGGGTGACAGTGCAGACACTAAAGAGAGAAAAACTGCCGTTCTGAAGCGTGTACGTTGATAAAAAATAGAGATTCCGAAAAGTACACTTGTTATGCTATTTTGAGAGGGAAGAGGCTGTTCCAGAAGCATAGGAGATGTTTGTTGTTACAAGACATTAAACTACTGACTGGACTGATGACATCGCCAGGAATACCCGTGTCCGTGGTGGTGCCCACTGCATAGTATCTGAGGTTAGCGCGAGCATCCATTATCTTATTTCGGAAAAAACACCTGTCGAGTCTCTGTACAAGTGAATGGAGCATGGACGATTTTGAGGCGGCGGTGCGCACGCAGTCAAATTACGTCATACTCTAAAGGGGTCTATAGGCAGCATGTAGTAGTAGCAGTAGTTTTTTAATACATTGGAGTGCATTGTAAGTGGCCTGTATTAAACTACAATGTGTTTCTTCTTCCTGATGTTATGTACCTGAGGCGTTCTGCTTCTGCCGCCTGGCATAAGGAGCATTCCTCTTCCTCGTCTGCTCCCCCTTCTGCACCCATCTCCACCAGCTCCCCATCACCCCCGGTGGAGACTCCAGGATTTACGCCCACCATGTCCTGCTCCAAAGGGGGAAAGAAGACAATCATATATGTGTTGCCAAATATGGGTTGCCAGATAGCAATACTGCCCCGCAGAAGGCAAAGTTCAGTAACTACATATTTTGTTAAAATTGAGTTTAGACTGAAAAGGGTCTCCACTACACCTTATTTATCTTGTGACAAGGCCTTATGGTCCCAATGTGTCCCTAGATATAGGGACATAGATATTGCTATGTCAAATTTGCAGTAACTACAATATTCAACCTAACACTAATATTTTTTCTACATTTCAACATTGCCGTAGTTACTGCACTTTGCCTTTGTAGGGCAGAATAGCCCTGCAAAAAAAAAAACTGCATTCATGCTGAAAAGGAGTTACTATGAATTGAATGACATGTGCATCAACGTGTAAAGTGAAATAAAATGATTGATCTGCAAAAACCAAATTGTGGAATTATGAAGAAACAGAATTGCCACATGCCAATCATCTTCCCACAACTACTAAGACTGGACTAGTGAACCGGATGAGTTTAAAGTCACTTCACTCAGTTTGGAACTCTTTGCGGTTACTGCCTTTTTGCTTTTCGGTGTATCACAGAGTAGCAATACGATTTGTGTAGCACATTGTCATACATACACTAAGTCAACGTGCTTGGGAAAAGGAGCATTGTAAAAGGTAAAACAAGTATTATAGAGAATAGATAACACACTTTCACCAAAAGTCAGATGAAAATAAAGCAGTTTTTTGTTTAATTATAAAACTTTCCGCAAATATTTTTCACGAGTAGAATAAACAAATACACATTAGCAAGTTACCTCGAGCTGTCAGGTTGGCCTAATATAGCTAATGAAAGTGCTAGCTTAGCACTTAGCTTGAAATCATTGGCATGTTGACCCTAATGATCATTCATCTGAGTTCAACATAAAACCGAAAAAAAATTGGTCAGAAATATATTTTAAAAAGTAACATCAAAATGGCCCATCGAGGTACAACATTAGACTAGAGGTGACACTGACTCAGCAATCTTGGCAGCCATTTTGTGGATGTAGACCTGAGCAATGTAAATGAATGGAGAAGAAGGCTCACCTCTGTCAAAAAACGGCTTAATAATGTGATCATCTTCGTTGACCCACTACACAAGAACAATAGTTGAAATGTGCTAAATATCTACCTGATATGAACTGATCTTAAAATGTATTTTATTCATTCGCATGATTTAAGTAGGAGCCTGACAGTTCAAATCTGGTCCATATGTGTTACTTTATATTTACACAATGTTAGACATTTGTTGACAGAGGTAGGTGTGCTCTCCATTCATTTGCATTGAATAAAGAACCCCATTTTAGACATGGACATTAAACTACAAAAATGTCCTCTTCAGGTAGCTTAGTTTGTAGTCTTTTATTCAATTGAAACCCATTGTAAGAGAAGGCTGTTGAACTACAAAAAGGGCTTATTCAGGTTGAGCAGATCTTAGATGGCTCTGGGTCTACCAAGAGAAGATGAACACTGTGCTTGCCGTTTTCCGTAGCTGTCGCGAATTGTTGTGTCACCCTTAGTCTAATGTTCTACCACTATGGACAATGCACATTGAACATAGCAATTTGACAGACAAGCAGAGCAAAACAGCAACGTGGTAGCATAGTAGCCTAGCGTTAGCGCGTCCACATCAAGGCACGGTTCATTGGCATTGTTATTGTGCATTCGCGTGCTATGGAAATAATGGTAAATACCCGATGCTGTCATGAAAAGCATACATGTCGTAATTTTCCACCGTATAATTTGTAGTTGTTCAAACATAGGTGTGAGAAGCTGAGTAACAATGTTAATAAGGGTTAGACAGCCCATTTGTCCGACAGTCCATTATGGATGGTTCTTTTGTGACTGGGACTTGGCCAAACCCTGACCTCCGCCTCGTGTGACGGAGGTCATCTTGCACCTGTTCGCTCCCCTCGGGAATCGAACCTGCGACCTCGTCAACTACAAGGGTCCGGCAATGGGAGACACAGTACGATATCGCTGGACCAAGAGACCAGTCTCTGACATCGACACTGTATGAGGCTTTGGGAGGGAGGTTTACTAACGTTCCACACCAACTCTGCTAGTTAGCCTCCGTTACACTCGGGAAAGTGCAATAGAACGGGTGATCAAAACTTCTGAAATTGACTCTTGGAGCTGTAGTCCAAGTTCATGAAACAGTACTGCTCTCGGCCATTTGTACTGTCCCCAACTGCTACAGTAGAACACACTTACAACGGGCCTACCAACTGCTGAGTTTCAAAAGACTGAATTTATATTTAACTACAAATATGGCCTCTTCAGGTAGCCTAGTGTGTAGTCTTTCCTGCCACTGAAATCCATTATAAAACGTCGCTACAGAACTACAAAAATGGCCTCTTCAGGTAGCCTACAACGGGTCTACCAACTGCTGAGTTTCAAAAGACTGAATCCAACTGCAGAGTTGTAAATAACTGGCTGAGAAGTCAGATATTCACTTCATGAGTCTACACCAGGGTCTCCCGTTGAGGGTGGAACAGCTGAAAACCAGTTTTAAGAAATAGACCAGGGTAGATGGGGTGGGAAGGAAGTATGTGTGTATATTGTTAACTGTTTTTTCTTTGTCTTAAACCCAGATTTTGTGTAATATCTTGTATCATATGCTATTTTGAAAATAAAAACATTTTATCCACAAAAAAAAAGAAATAGACCAGACTTTGTATGTATTGTTAATGAATTGAAGTGTCTAAATTGGCTGCAAAATTAATTATTCTCTGAACTATTTTCTTTGAGTAGTACTTCCTCACTTTGAAACCCATTATAAGACGCGGCTATTTAACTACAAATATGGCCTCTTCAGGTAGCCTAGTGTGTAGTCTTTCCTCCCATTGAAATCCATTATAAAACGTTGCTACAGAACTACAAAAATGGCCTCTTCAGGTAGCCTACTGTATAGTCTTTTCTCCCCATTGACCATGCTAAAACGTGACTACTAAAACGTAACAAAAATGGCCTTTTCAGGTAAGGCCTGTGGAAATTGACAGTCACAGACCGAAACACATTGACATTCAGGCCCAGAAGCTTGCACGAACGTACTGTCGGATCAATGGGCTGTCGGACCAATGGGCCGACACCCTAAATAAGCCAAAATGATCTTAAGCCAGGCATACACTGTGAGATATTTTCAGTATTCAGCTGCCGATCACACTGTATGAGTGAATCGCACGGTTTAAAATGAATTACGTCCTCACACTATACGACCAGAATGCTCACACTGTACGACGCGTCAGACTTTCTCCAGAACTACAAAAGAGCGTAGAGTAAAATGTAATGTCGAATCGGGTCGTAGCACTGGTTTAACAATTCACTCAGGTCATAGCACAAACAGTGCAATTCACTCACGAGGATCGACCAGGATTTCAAACAGTTAAGATTATTTTTGCGATGATACGAATGCTGAAAGCAAGCTGCTCATGAGGTGAAATCGCTTGTTGTTACCCCATGTACACTAAAAAAACGTAAGACTCAAAATTGACCTCCGATTGATAAAAAATCGGCCTGATTCCCAAAAAGTTGTGCGACTGACAAATTGTGGCTAAATCGGGTCACCAATTGCACAGTGTATGCCAGGCTTTGGCAACATATCGTGTCAGTGTTGCCAGATGGAAAAAATGTCGACTATCTGGTAAATCACAGCCTTCATGACGATACAATACAGTATCGATTTCTTAATGCAGGGATTCGATTTTTTTTCGATACTTAAGAATTCCCCACGATACGATGCGATTCGGTTCGATTCGATTTTTTCCAATTACTTTTCCACTACTATTGTGTTATGGAGCTAGGGCATTGCACAGGGGCCAGCGATTCGATTCTTTTCGATTCTTAAGAATGCCCCACGATACGATGCGATTCGATTAAATCGCCGGCCGATACTTCCGATACATCGATACATTTCGATTTTATTTACATCCCTACGACTATCGTACCAAAACCTTTAAGTTATCACTTTTTTGGGGGTTGGGCATTATATGTACAATAGGGATGTAACAAAATACTCAATTCAAGTCAGTTCATATCATTTTTGACCTTTGGTTCGAAGCACCCCACATTTTTTTTAAATGTATCTTTGTAAGTGAATTAATTTGCTTTTGTCACACCTGTCAACATTATAAAATACAATTATAAATAAAAACTTTATACGTAGAATGTACATGTTACATGTACAGAAAGGCTACTAAAGGCATGTTACTGACGGAGCCGAACAAGTGTCGCAGGTAAAGGGGAGCGGGAGGACTTCTCATAATAAAAACTGACTTAACGTGCTGCTGGAGACAGATTCACGTTTGCGCCGAATTGGTACTCTGGAATTAAAAATATTCACACTGCGAAGGGACTTAAACAACATTTTTCCCCCTGGTTGTTAATGGTTCATAATGTTCTGAATGTACGTGGAAATATTGTGTTTTACAAAATAAAATAGTGTTGTAGTTTAAAGAGGGTCTACCTATACCTATACTTAAAAATGTGCACTAGTCTGTTGATCTTGGTTAATTACCACATTGAAGAAAATAAAAAATATTTTGTTGATGAAGCTTATGTATTGTCACTATTGTAATTATTCAAAAACCACGGTGTGTTTAATAAAGAAACCGTCAGTACGAAGAACCTGATCTTGGCGTTTTATGACTGAGAAGCAGCACACAGGGTTAGCCATTTGTAGTCTTTTCTCCCATTGAAACTAATTATATGACATGTCTATTGAACTACCAAGATGTCCTCTTCAGGTAGCCTAATGTGTAGTCTTTTCTCCCATTGAAACTCATCATAAGACGTGGCTATTGAACTACAAAAATGTCCTCTTCAGGTTGCCTAATGTGTAGTCTTTTCTCCCATTGAAACCCATTATAAGACGTGGCCATTGAACTACAAATACGATGACTATCATACATCTGGCAACACAACTGTGAAACATCAACATCTGGCAACATATACAAGCAATTAAGGTTCATGAGAACTGCCACTTGAAATTAAAATTGAAACTCAAATCAGTAAATGACAAATAAAAGAATACATTAATTAGTTTCAAAAACTAATTAATCATAAATTAACACTGAAGCACATTGGTCAATTCAGAAGAAGCATTTCAGACTGTTCCAAAACAACATATTATTTCATCATCAATGTAGTCTTTTATCTCATTGAAATCCACCAGAAAACACTGATGTTGAACTACAAAAATGGCCTCTTCAGGTAGCCTCGTGTGCAGTCTTTTCTCCCATTATAAACCATTATAAGACGTGGCTATTGAAAAACAAAAATGACCTCTTCAGGTAGCCTAGCGTGGACTCTTTTTATCGCCATGAAAGTATTTGGAACAGTCTGCATGAATAGCATACAAGCATGTTAGCAGCATTTTTTTTTGTTTTGCGAAATTTCCTCAGCAATGTGTAGTTACCATGGTTAAAATGGCGAAAACAAAATATATTTTGACTATTAAAAAATGTAAAAGAAATGTTGGGTTCTGTTGAAGAAACATGCTCCGGGCCTCAGCGATTAGCGCACATACAATTGGCTTAGCAAACATCCGCAGCTTAGCGCATCCGTCGTTGACAAAGCGATTAGCGCACAACCGCGGTGTTGTATTGGCACAGCAATAGCGGTAGAGCTAGCGACAGGGCTGGACTGGTAAACCATTTGTAGTCTTTCCTCCCACTGAAACCCATTATAAGATGTGACTATTGAACTACAAAAACGGCCTCTTTAGGTAGCCTAGTGTGTATGGGGCAACTACTGTAAGTCACGCCCTCTACTTCCTGGTTCATGGGGCATAAGGAGTCAAAAAATAATTACTGGGCTTGAAATGAGTGGTTTTTCGACACCAATCCAAACCTTGGACCTCCACATATGCACCACAAATCCACCTCGTTCACTTCCATTCAATTTATTGCAACTTATTGCCCCATGAACCAGGAAGTAGAGGGCATGACTTAGGTGCCCCATTATTTTCTTCCTTTGAAAACCATTATAAGATGAGGCTACTGAACTACAAAAATGGCCTCTCTGTCATGCAGTTTTGAACTTAAGAGTCTGCACTTAAAATCCTTTTTTTATTCCATGGCAGTATTAGGTTTCGACATGGCTTTCATCAGATTAAACGTAATTCTGCCATGGAATAAAAGAAAGAAAAATCAAAGAAGAGTGCAGACTGCAAACCTTCAGTCAACCTTTTCCTGGGATGTGCACAATTTTCACCCTCAACCAAAATCTGGTACTGTTGTTTTTGCAGTTAGTTTTTTTTTTCTTAAAGAGCATATGTGGAAAGTAGACCAAGGTGTCGGGCCCGTTTAAAAGAATTGAAGCATGTGGGGCAGAAGTACGAGAGAGCGAAATCATGTGAATTAGAGTTAACAGAAGCAAAGACTTTAACACTGATAGCCTATTCAGACCCCATTATATGACATGGCTATGAAACTACAAATGGCCTGAAAAGGCCGCCCACAATAACAACATCTGTGTAGTCTTGTCTCCCATTGAAGCCCATTATAAAACATGGCTAATGAACTACAAAAACAACAGTGCCCAGGGTTGTGTTTTGGTCCAAGTCCAGCCCTGGCTAGCGATTTTGCAACGTTAGCCTGCCACTCCCGCCGGCCATCGCCGTTTGGTCTGTTACCGCGGTTACGCCGGCTTCTCGATTGCCGGGATGTTGGAGTGACAAACAGATGTGCTCGTAGTCGGGAGGAGAAGTCAACGTCGAGGCATCCTGCATGGGCTGCCTCTCTCCCCACGGAGCCTGCAGAGGTTGGGTAAAAAAAATGTCGTCTTTTTTCCCATTGGAAGACATCATAAAACATGCCTATTGGACTACAAAAATGCCCGCCGACAGTTCCTTGAGAAAGCAGAGTGTGTAGTCTTTTTTCCCATTGAAGGACATTGTAAGGCATGGCTAATGGACTACAAAAATGGGCTCTTCAGGTAGGCTAGTGTGTAGTATTTTTTCCCATTGAAAGACATTATAAGACACAATTATAGGACTACAAAAATGGCTGCCAACAATCTCTTCAGCGCCGCGTCGTCCTGCATAGGCTGTCTCTTTCCGCAGCGTGCAGTGGTGGGAGGAGAGATGTAGTCTTTTTCCCCATTTAAAGACATTATAGATCACTGCTATTGGACTACAAATGATCTCTTCAGGTAGTCTAATGAGTAGTCTTTTTTCCACACTGACAGCCATTATAATATACTGCTATTGAAATACAAAAATGGCCTCTTTAGCTAGCCTAGCAAATAAACTACAATCTATACACTGGCAGAGGTGGGGAGAGATGTTTCGGAAGTGTTGTTGTGACAGCCAGAAAGTAGACAAATAGATATACAGACAGACAGACAGACAGACAGACAGACAGACAGACAGATAGATAGATAGATAGATAGATAGATAGATAGATAGATAGATAGATAGATAGATAGATAGATAGATAGATAGAAAGACGTCTTGTAAGACTACAAAATTGAAATCAAATCATTGGACCAATCACCTCGGCGGCTGCGGGGAGAGGGAGGGACTGAGCGCTAAGCTCCGCCTCTTCGTGGCCGTCCTTGGGTGGGCTGTCCTGGCCCTCGTCGGAGGAAGGCGGGAAATCCAGCTTCACCGTGCGGCCGTCCATCGGGAGGCGACACGACGCCGTCGCAGAGGAGACCCAGACCACACCCAGCTGCCGCTCAGCTGAGGAGAGAAGGAGAGAGAGAGAGAGAGAGAGAGAGAAGGAGAGAGAAGGAGAGAGAGAGAGAGAGAGAGAGAGAGAGAGAGAGAGAGAAGGAGAGAGAGAGAGACAGGGAGAGAGAGAGAGAGAAGGAGAGAGAGAGAGAGAGAGAGAGAGAGAGAGAGGGAGAGAGAGAGAGAGAGAGAGAAGGACAGAGAGGGAGAGAGAGAGATGGAGAGAGGTAGAGATAGAGAGAGAGAGGAGAGAGAGAGAGGGGGAGGAGGAGGAGGAGGAGGAGGAGAGAGAGAGAGAGAGAGAGAGAGAGAGAGAGAGAGAGAGGAGAGAGAGAAGGAGAGAGAGAGAGAGAGGAGAGAGAGAAGGAGAGATGGAGAGGGAGAGAGAGAGACGGAGAGAGAGAGAGAGAAGGAGAGAGAAGGAGAGAGAGAGAGAGAGAGAGAGAGAGAGAGAGAGAGAGAGAGAGAGAGAGAGAGAGAGAAATTACACTACATTTAGCAGACGCTTCCATCCAAAGGAACCTAAAGCATTACTGAGCAGGCATCCATTGGCTTAATTGTAGTCTTTTATACCACCGACACCCATTATTAGACAGCACTACTGAACTACAAAAATGGCCGCCAATACCCACCCAGATCTCGAAACCCGCTGGGTGGCTCTGAAACAGACGATAAGGGTCCCCCGCCGGCTCCGCCTCCAAGCTCCTCCCTCAGGTGCTTGGAGAAGCTGACGCTCTTGCCCGTCGACGGCCGAGAGAACGCACTCTTCACCTCACGATAGTCCTGCAACCAGAAAGAGGAGTTCGAAGTTCAAATTTCAAAGTGGTTCAAATGAGAAAGTCACACGATTACAAAAAAATCCATCACACATAGGAAGAACATTTGGGGCATTTGTGTTGTCAAGCGACTCACTCTGGAGAATCACTAGGTGACGTCGGGACCTACTTTTGTCGATTGACGGCTGCAAAGCATGGTCAGACTTACGTTTTTGCGGTATTCAGATGCGTCCCAGGTGTCGAGTCCAGAGCGCAGGCTTCCGGCCTTAGGGGCGGGCTCTCCTGATGCCCCTCCCCCTCCTCCTCCTCCTCCTGCCCCCGTCATCCGAGCCTTCAAGCGCTCCGGAATGCGCACCGTTGTTCCACTACAGGGGTTACAATGACAAATCAGGGGACTGGGGATGTCAAATGTATTTCTACATAAATATCTCAGCACATCGCAATAACTCATGTATCGCAATTAGTGTTGCATCGATACCAATACCAGTATCCCGGATCGGCACTATAATGGTGGCATCAGTATCAGCGAGTACCAACAAATAGGGCACGATACCATTAGAGATGCTTGTATGACACTTGAACACAGCCTTGAACTTAGTTATTCCATAGACGTATTTAAAAAGCCTAAAAAGTTCTCCTGGATTCCCTTTGTATTAGTCTTTTTCCTGTTACACAAAGGTAGGCAGCAGCCTGAAAAAGCCATGCAATGATTTTACATCCAAGTAGTAGCTTTGCAGCCCTTTATATACCGGTATATACATTTCAAATAGGGTGGTATCGGTATGGTATCGGTATCGGTATGGTATCGGTATGGTATCGGTATCGGTATCGGTATGGTATCGGTATCGGTATCGGTATCGGTAGGGATGCTGCACAGCCAGATATCGGATATCGTATCGGGGCCAAAAAATGGTATCTGTGCAACACTAATCGCAATGCATCGTGGTATGTGTATTGCGATGCGCATCAAATCGTGAATCCTTTTGCCAATACCCACCCAGGTGTCACAGTGTTACGTAACCCCACATTGCCAGCTGAAACAGCAACCTCTTCAGTTAGCTATTTCTGTAGTCTTCTCTCTCATTGGAACCACTTGTAAGACTTGGCCTCTGAACTACACAAATATCTTCTTCAGGCAGCCTAATGTGGAATCTTCCCTCCCATTGAAACCCATTATAAGACGCGACTATTGACCTACAAACGGCAGCCTAATGTGGAATTGAAACCAATTTTAAGACGTGGCTATTGAACTACAAATGGCCCAAAATGGCCACCCGCCAACAAGCATTTCAGTTAGCCAATTTTGTAGTCTTTTATCCCATTGAAACCCATTGTAAGGTGTGGCTACTAAACTACAAAAATGGCCTCCTCCAGGTTTCACCTACCCCATGTTGCCAGCTGAGCCCAGCTCCAAGATGTCTTTGTAGGCTTCATTCAGGTCGTCAATGCACTGGTCTACGCTCGGACGCTTCCCGTCCTAAAGACAACACACACACACACACAGTAAAAATACCAGTGTTAATGTTAGAGCCATAATAGAAATATAATAATGAATAGTGGATAATGATATTAATTTTTGAACTGCATTATGTTTGGTTTTATTATTTAAAAGTATTTTTACTGCTGCTTATTTAGAAATGTTATTTTCCTAGTTTTAATATTGCTTAATTTCATTGAGATATGCATGACGTCACTTTTTGTTGCATTAAAACCGTTTTGCGTGACGAGGAAGGTCAGAGCGCAGCTGTCTTTGACCGAGACAAGTCGAGGCAACGAGACCACGCCATGTGAAAATGAAACGGAGACCACGAGTCGAGACAATATGAAGAAGCTTTCAGTTTGATTTTATCCTTTTTATTTCTGTAATGTGACAATTTTATTAAGTTAATAATTTGAACTTCACACAGAGTCTTGCGTCGTGGACTTAAGATCAAAGAACTGGTCATAAAATAAGAATTGAAGACACCTTAAGTTAATATGCACATTATCGGGGAACGCTGTGACGCAGCGCGCTAAGCCCCCCACATTTGGGTTTGCATGCCCACGGGGACCCCGGTTCGAGTCCGGCCGGGGTCATTTCCTGATCCCGCCCCGTCTCTCTGTCCCACTCGCTTCCTGTCACCATCTCATACTATCCTATCAAATAAAGGCATAAAAGCCCCTAAAAATATATATATATATAAAAAAATATATATATACACATTATCTTCGAGATTCCTGACACAACCATTTGAGGACCGTGAAAATCAAAAGTTTGATTGATTTCTGAACAAATGAGGCTGGTGGGATTCTCCATAGATGGGTAGCAGTATGACCAGGGGGGCAGGATTAGCAAGTCACCATTGTCGCATTTCCGACATCCACTTCGCTCTTCTTCGCTCATGATGATTGGTGGGTGCGCAACCTTTACAGGTCTGTGGTTGAGCACCTCCATGCATCCAATGCCTGTCTTCCATATAGCTTTCTGGTCAATCGTAAGTCAGTCAATAACGTGGCACGTAATTGGCTGAGTAAACTGGCGGCGGAAACGACTCCATCTTTTGAAGCTGAAAAATTTGTTCAATTTTGGCTGAATTCACTAGCCTAGTATTTCATATTGAAATGACTGGAGGCGGGACTTATTCACTCTCTCCAGTTCTTATACTACCTCCATGGGCTAAAGTGGCACGTCAGTAAAGATGAGGACAGGTTGGTAATCCAATCACATGCAAGGATTTTTTACAAGGAGGAGCATCATTCAAAGCCGGCTGGTGATAGGCTGGTTGTGCGGCACGGGAGCGACTTCTGCTCTGCATTCATATCACATAGTGTAGTTACAGTGCAGTTATAGTGCTGGCAACAAACTACCTGATGTGAATTGTGTGAACAATCCACATGTTTGCAAGGTAGTTCACTCACTGCTTCAAGTAGGAAGCAGCGTTTTCATGTCGTGGAAAATGTTCGATATTTCTGTCCACGCATTCATCCCTGCCTTTATACAACCAACCAGATCTCGTCGTGATCGGGCAAATACTGTATATGCCTGGTGTCAAACGGGGCAGTTGTGATCGGGCAAATACTGTATATGCCTGGTGTCAAACGGGGCAGTTGTGATCAAATACTGTATATGCCTGGTGTCAAACGGGGCAGTTGTGATCAAATACTGTATATGCCTGGTGTCAAACGGGGCAGTTGTGATCGGGCAAATACTGTATATGCCTGGTGTCAAACGGGGCAGTTGTGATCGATACTGTATATGCCTGGTGTCAAACGGGGCAGTTGTGATCGATACTGTATATGCGTGGTGTCAAACGGGGCAGTTGTGAAGTTGTTTTGAAGGCACTATATACAACGAAAGTATTTTTATTAAACATGAAGAGTCAGCTCCAGTCAGCTGCTTCTTACACCGCAATGACAATGTGAAGTAATGAGTGTGTGTGTGTGTGTGTGTGTGTGTGTGTGTGTGTGTGTGTGTGTGTGTGTGTGTGTGTGTGTGTGTGTGTGTGTGTGTGTGTGTGTGTGTGTGTGTGTGTGTGTGTGTGTGTGTGTGTGTGTGTGTGTGTGTGTGTGAGTGAGATGATTGTGAGATGACTGTGTGTGCGTTTTATTTGTCTCTGTCGAACAACCTCTTCAGAAAGCCATTTGTAGTCTTGTCTGCCATTGAAACCCATTACAAGACACGGCTATTGAACTACACATTTCAGCCATATTGCCACATGTGATTGATGTCACCTCTTTTTGGTTGTTGTTGGGATCGTCTGCGGGGATGTCGCCTGGCCTCCGCGCGATGGGCTTCTGTGGAAGAACTGGAGGCGCGGGGAAAGTGAAAGAGAACATAAGTGCTGTAGACTGTATTGTTTTATCATTAATAACACATTTTGTAGTCTTTTATCCCATTGAAACCCATTATAAGACATGGCTATTGAACTACAAAAAAAAACAGGACTTACTTCCTCCACCTGTGGCGACCGTCATGGCGCCGCCTTCTCCTGGCGGGGGCGGTGTGGGCGTGGTCTGGGCAGGGGGGCGGTGCGGTGGTGGGGGAGGCGGGTGCGGAGGGGGGTGGTGAGGGTGCTTGTGGTGCCCTCCTTTGCAGAACGTCCTGGTTCTGGAGAACGCACTGTTGCTACGGTAACAAAACAACAGAAACACAAACAGAAATGACTTCTAATGATAGATAGATAGATAGATAGATAGATAGATAGATAGATAGATAGATAGATAGATAGATAGATAGATAGATAGATAGATAGATAGATAGATAGATAGATAGATAGATAGATAGATAGATAGATAGATAGATGTTTTAGACCTCTGGAAATTTTCTCCACAGATGTGTTAGCCGTATTGTATTTTTGAAATGAACGCATAACATGGTGTCAATGGTAATTAAAACTCAAATTCCCATAATGCATATCACCTGAAGGGCTTGAGCCTGTGGGGTGTATTTCTCGAAACCGTAGTTGCTAACTACATTAGCTACTTTGTTGTTTGCAATGCAACTACCCAAGTAGAGAAACACACCCATGAGTTGTAGTTTCTTAAATGATGCTTAGTGTGAGTCTTCTCTTCCATTGAGACACATTATAAAGCAAGGCCATTGAAGTTTAGTTAGCCTAGTGTGTAGGATTTAATCCCATTGAAACAAACCCAGTATAAGACATGGCTATTGAACTACAAAACATGGCCTTTTCACGTAGCCTAGTGTGTAGTCTTTTCTCCCTTTGGAAGCCATTATAAGATGTGGCTATTGAACTACAAAAATGGACATACCTAGAGGGTTTGAGCCTCTTCTGGCCCTTCATGGAGTAGCCGAATGAGGCGCTGCTGCTCGTCGCTGGGTCCTTGGGGTTTCCACCAATCTGATTGGCTCCCTGCGCATCTGGGGCTGAGCCGTCAGCCGGTCCAGCCAATCCGCTCGCCGCCTGGCTGGGGTTGGCCTCGCCCCCTCCTGCCTCTGTGTGTGAATTATCAATTAAATTAATAAATTGCATTTCATAGTTATATTTTTTACATTTCACCATTATAAAATTAGATTTTCTTATATGTTATATATATTTTGTATGTTTTATATTTTATAACTTTACATTACATTTTTCAAATTATATTTATTAATTTATATTTCAAAATTGTAAAATTTGATTTTCACTATGCTCTATCTATGGCAATGTTCAAGTCATTACCCATGAATCAAACGTGAACAAGACAGTTCAACAAGACAATTTCCTATGGAATTTATTTTCAATTTGAAATCTGATTCTTGATGTGATTTTCAAAGTTTTGACACTGACAAAATTCTGGCCAGAGAATGAAGGATAAAGAAATAGTACTAGACTGGGGGAGTGGAGTAGAAACCAGTAAGACTTTTTTTGTAGTTCAATAGCCATGCTTTATAATGGGCTCCGAGACTACAAAAATGGCCTCTTCAGGCAGTCTAGTGTGTAGTCTTTTATCCAATTGAAGCCCATTACAAGACATGGCTATTGAACTACAGGAATGGCCTCTTCAGGTAGCCTAGAGCAGTGTTTCCCAACCAGGGGTACGTGTACCACTAGGGGTACGCGAGCACACTGCAGGGGGTACTTGGAAAAAAAATATTTTAACAAATGTATGGAGCTTAGTTTCACTGGGATGGAGAAAGCGATATAGAACTTGACTGGGGGGTACTCATGGCGCAACGGAAATGCTTAGGGGGTACACAAGACAAAAAAGGTTGGGAAACACTGGCCTAGAGTGTAGTCTTTCATCCCAATGAAACCCATTATAATGGTGCATTCCAGACCCAATCCAAAAAAGTAGGAGTTATCCCACCTCCTACTATGACAAATGCTCTGCAGCTCCAACTAGCGAAGTCAGGGGAACTCGCACTACTCCCACATAAACAAATTGAAGTCGGGTGATAATGGCAGCGCCCATGGAGCCGTTATTTAAAATGTCAATAAATAAGTGTCATTTCTCACAAACGTCACGATCTGGACTTTGTGTTGTTGTTTTGTGGTCATGTTTCACTGTCTCTCCCCTTGTGATCTGATTCTTGCCCGTTTTGGTTTCCTTGTGTTTTGTTTACGTTTAAGTCCTGTCACCTCTGTCCATGTGCTTTTGTTTTCCTGTCATGTGTTCTGCCCCGCCCCTCGTTTGTGTCACCTGCTCCACTTATCTTTGCCTTGTTTAGCTCTCGTTATTGTTTTCATCTCGTACCTGGCCCTCTTCTGATTTCCTCGTTGTCCATGCCTGCTTGCTGTCATTGCTTTCACCTGTTCTTGTGTGTCATGTGCCTCCTCAGTTGTCTGTCTGCCTTCTGTCTGATTGTTGCTTATTATCCCATTGTCTGCCCTTGATCATTCCCTTCTGATTTGTTCCCTCGTTGTTTGCCCACCTGTGCCCTGTTAGGTTCTGCCCTATCGTGTGTTTTCTTCTGATTTCTTTCTGTGTATTTAAGCCGTAGTGTTTCAGTTATTCCTTGTTGCGTCATTGTCTTACCATACCTTGTTCGTCTGAATACCCTGAGAAGTTTAGTAAGTGTCTTGTTTGTAAGTTTGAGTTTTCTGTCTTCTAGATTAATGTTTTCCCCCTTGTGGGTTTTTGTTTTGGAATGAATCTTTGTTACTTTTGGTCCTTTTGTAGTGCTTTTTAGTTAAATAAAACCCCAACCTTTCTTATACCGTCGTTTGTGTGCTGCATTTGGGTTCTCGCTTTGAAACTCTGACACAAACGTCATTTCTCTTGTCTGCATATTTCAGCACCTGTTCCTGGAAGTTGAAGTGGAAGTTCTACAACCATAGCAACATAGCATAACAGCACCCACCAAATGTAATGTGATGTCAATAAATAAGCGTAACGTAATTTCTCTTGTGTGCAGCTGTTCCAAACACAGTCATCATTATGAACTTTATGTACACGTATATGAACTCTATCACAGGCTCTGGGCCCAATAGGCAGACACACAACATAGTATACATACAAAATAAAATAGTGTACATAAAAACAATAAAATATTACTCTTCTTCATGTAATGAGATGCTATTGTGTCAACATAAATGTACCATATGCCAGAATAGTAGCAATTATGGCTCTTTTGGCTCGTGTCAAAACACCTCGCTAAAGTCAGCTAAACTGCGGCGGTTGCTATGTTTATAGAACTCCCACTTCAACTGCCAGGAACGGCAGCTGAAATATCCAGGTAGGATAAGTGTGATCTCCTACTAGTTTGGATTGTGTCTGGAATGGGCCATAAGAAGTGGCTATAGAACTACAAAAATGGCCGCTTCAGGTAGCCTAGTCTGTAGTATTTTCTCCCATTGAAACCCATTATAAGACCATGTACCAATTTTGTACTTACATCATGTATTTGTGTGTAAGTGGTATTACATGGTATTGCATATTGTTACACTGGTATTACACTAGTATTACATGGTATTAAATATTGTTACACTGGCTATTACACTGTACCTAATATGGTAGACTCACTGAAATGGTGAACCATTAAAATAAGGTGTTACCGGGCAAATCGATCCATCCAGTCAGAAGTTATGGGCCAAACAAAAATTTCGCCATTTTGAAAGTGTTGACCTCCAAACTCGAATCAGTTCATGAACCTACCCTAGCGCATTAACACACCAAATCTGGGACAAATCCATCCAACTGGTTAGAAGTTATGGGTCAAACAAAAAAATCGGCCATCTTGAATTCAGCCATCTTGAAATTGTTGACCTCCAAACTGGAATCAGTTCATGTTATTGTACTACAAACAATGGGATCAAACCTTTGCCAGGTTAATAAATAATAATGAAATATAAGTATAAGTGTGATCTCCTACTAGTTTGGATTGTGTCTGGAATGGGCCATAAGAAGTGGCTATAGAACTACAAAAATGGCCGCTTCAGGTAGCCTAGTCTGTAGTATTTTCTCCCTTGAAACCCATTATAAGATGTGTGTTATTGGACTACAAACAATGGGATCAAACCTTTGCCAGGCGGCTCAGGGCTGGTCTGGGTCTCCTGGTCCCTGTACTGGTCCCCAGGCCACGCCCCCGAGTAGCGGCGCAGTGCATCATGGGGGTTGGGCTTGCCCGGCCGAGAGTCTCGTCTCCGGAAGGGGCGCCGCGACATCCGAGACACGCTGCTGGAGACGCTGTTTACACCCGTCAAAGCCTGTGGGAAATACATAGAGACGCACACAGCGGCCATTTTTGTAGTTCAATAGGCATGCTTTGTTGTAAGGGGTTTCAAAAGGAGAAAAAAACTACACGCTGTTGGAGGCAATATTAACTCCGGTCAGAGAGAGAGAAAGAGAGAGAGAGAGAGAGGGGGAGAGAGAAGAATCAAAGTCCCTTCCCATAGAGTAAGTCATTTCACTCCGCAGCCGTCTTGGCAATTTCAGATTCGTCAGACCACAGGCATCTAAAAATGAATATGTGCGATCTAGATACCGCAATGGCTGTATGCGCATTTAGACAGCAATGCATTCTGGCTCAAAAAGTGATATAATGTCTGAAGATTTTCTGCAAGTCATGTAGGCCTAGCAGGCTAACTAGCATGTTAATTTCTTCATGTAAATGGAATGCTACTGTGAATGTGTGTAGAAGTAACCGACCAGTGGAAGCAGATTCCGAGGGCATACCGATTGGGTTTGCACAGTCGTAAAAGCTTACGTGTCGAGGCGGAGAGATGATTGGATAAATGACAGTGCAGCTCAGCAAGCAATTGGCTCTTGTTGCCGGACAAGTGGGATTATGTGCAAGCAAGCTCCTATGGGCACTTTCTGAATTTTCATGTCTCCTCATAACGACGTTTCGGTACTAGAAGGTCTAGTACCGAAACGTCGTTATTAAAGCAAGAACAGCGAAATGGTCAGTGTGTGGGAGTTTCTTTAAGTTGTTGCTGAGTGACCCATGGGCCATCTCCGACGCACCTGCCAGCCGAGGTGTGCGAAAAAAGTCGAAGTTTAACATGTCTCCTCATACACAGACAGTGAGTGCGTTACACTATGCAACCTTGCCTCCTCCACTTGTGCTTGTTTCCTCGTACCAGGAAGTAATATGTCATGATGACATCACTGACAACAGCATTATATTTCAATAAACTTGCAAAAGCTCAATTGTAAAGTCTTTTTCTCATTTGCAATCGGGATGGTGAAGGAAAAACAGTCCCTCAAAAGTTGTTGTGGCTAGGCTGACAGCTGGGAAACTTTATCGTTTTCTCCATAGAGGATGGGCCAGGAAGCAGGGCGAGGCCACAAGCACAAGTGGAGGAGGCAAGGTCGCATATTGTAATGCACTCAGAATCTGGAGGTATTGATAAATAAATGGTAGCCTAGTGTGTACTGTAGTCTTTTCTCCAATTGAAGCCCGTTGTAAGTCGTGGCTTTTGAACTACAACAATGGCCTCTCTAACCTGTAACTCCAGGTCTGTTGAGGTGGTGGAGGTGCTCTTGAGGCTCTGGTTGGGCCCGGAGCTCAGGGTGTTGCTCTTCTCGGAGGGGGTGGAGGGCGGGGGAGGGGGCACCCTGATGGGAGAAGCCTCCTCCGCCGCGTCGATGGCCTGCTCCTCATCCGGGTCCCCCGGAGAACCCGACAGATTCTGCACCGAGACCTGGAACAGAACCACACAAAAATAAATAGCGTTAGAAGTATTCCAGTGTTGAACCCGAGAGATTCTGCACCGAGACCTGGAACAAACAAAACCACACAAAAATAAACAGCGTTAGAAGTATTCCAGTGTTGAACGCGATAGATTCTGCACTGAGACCTGGAACAGAACCACACAAAAATAAACAATGTTAGAAGGGTTCCAGACAGTGTTGTCAGATCGGGCGTTTTCCTGCCCAATTGGGCTGCTTAGGATGGCTTTAGGATATCCGGGAAAAATGGTCAAAAACAGGCATTGAGTGTTTTTTTCTGTAGATTTATGCATACATGTCTTCATTGATAGTAAGGTTGATTACTGTAACAGCTTTTTAAAGGCCTCACCAAAAAGACCATCAAACAGCTTCAACAAAATGCAGCAGCAAGGGTTCTTACAAAAACAAGGATGTTCGACCATATTACTCCAATTTTAAGATCGCTGCATTGGCTTCCAGTAAGATACAGAATTGATTTTAAGGCAATGCTTCTTGTGTTTAAATCATTAAATGGAATGGGACCCACATGTCTACTGGACATGTTTCAGCTGTATGCACCAACCAGGTCACTAAGGTCAACGGAGAAGAATTTGCTGGTGATTCCAAAAGTCAAAACAAAGGGTGGAGAGGCAGCCTTTAGCTTCTATGCTTCAAAGCTTTGGAACCAGCTTCCAGATGACGTAAAAAAAATGCACCCACTATTGATAGCTTTAAATCTAGACTCAAGACAAAGCTGTTCTCAGATGCTTTCCCCTAGCTTAAATTATATATCATTCTTATTTATTTTTATTTTTACGTTTATTTATTTATTTATTTATTTATTTTAACGTTTTATCTTAATGTTTTAAATGTTCTTTGACTTTAATTTATTTCCTTCTTTCTTACCTGTTTCCTTTCTTTTTGCATTTGTCAATTTTGTGAAGCACATTGAGTTGCACCTGTGTATGATATGGGCTATACAAATAAACTTGCCTTGCCTTGCCTTTATGATCATACAAGTCGATCAAATTTGGTTCAAATTGGGCGGGATTTAGTGCCTTTAGTGCGTTTAGTGCCTTGTTTGGGCTGGCAATGATCAAACACATCTGGCAAGTAGTCCTTTCTCTCATTGAAGTCAAGTCCAGTCCAACATTCACTCGCTCATTTTATGATCATTTTTAGGGCAGCATTCGGCACTGTCAGTGCACTGAATATAACAAAATTTGCAGTACGAACGCTCTAGGTGCTCTCGTCTGAAGTGCACAAGTACAGTTGAGGACGATAATATTAGCCCCCCTCCTGAAATTAGACATTTCTCTTGATTTCTCAGTAAGAATGACCATTATTAACCGTTTCTGTTATTCTGGAAACAAATACACTGATGGAGATAATGTTCAATGAGTTGAATTTGGATTTTTCTATTGTTACGATGAGTTTAAACAAAAAAGGGCAAAAATGACAAGGACAAAATTATTAGCCCCCTGATCATTAACAGTCAATATGGCGCCATTTATGAACCAAAACTGACAACAGGCTCTGATAAGTTGCTACCTAGGTTGGCACATGCCCCACTAGGGATTTTGGCCCATTTCTTCACTGCAAAGTGTTCTAGCTGGTCCAAATCGCATGGATGCTGAGCATAGACATTAACCACAGACTCTCAGTGGGATTGAGGACTGGACAATGAGCGGGTGATTCCAACATCGTGGTTTTAGTGTCCTTGAAGAACCTCTGAACTAATCTAAATGTATGCTTTGGGTTACAATGTTGTTGGAAGAACCAGCCATCCAGATTCAGACCCAGACTCCCTGTGTCTGAGGCTGAATAACAGACTAAACTTGATGCCCCACCACTATGTGTAACTGTGGAAACTGCTTAGCCTTATTAGACCAAAGAAGCATTGGACACCTGCCTAGATGATTGTTATTGACCTGGCCTCACCTGGAGTTTTTTCCCCCACCAAGAAAGACAGTTGTTAGGGCTTGTCATCATATTGGGCTTTGGGGGCATCATCACAGAAGAACCCCTTTACTAAAGGCAGTCCATATCAGAGTGTTATTGAGCTTTGCCTGTGAACATTTGAAAGTCAAAAATGAGTTTTGAACGTCTCTGCTTTCATCTGATGATATTCAATTGCACCTGCTTTGATGCATGAATTCTGCTTCTGTCAGGTGAAGAAAGGGATAGGCCTTGAATCGTTATAAGATGGTTTCCACAATTAAACATGGTGGTGGATGCATCATTCTGTGGCAGCCTCAGCCACAGGAAACCTCGTTTGGGTGTACGGCACCATAAAAACTGAAAATTATGATAGAATGTGGAAAGTGACCTTGCAAAAACATGCTCATAGAGGGAGCTAAGATCTTCACTGGATCTTTCAATAAGATAATAACCCAAAACTTGCATCCAAAATAGTTCAAATGTTCTTCAAGGATACTAAAACCATGGTCATGGAGTGGTTCAGACCTCAATCCTTTAGATAGTATTTGAATAGTGCTGAAAATAAATGTCCATCCTCAACATCCATGCAATTTGGACCAGCTTAACTATTTGCGATGAAAAAATGGGCCAAAATCCCTGGTAGGACATGTGCCAACATAGTTAACAACTAATCAAAGTGCCTCGTGTCAATTTTTGTTCATAAATGGCACTGTATTGACTATTAATGATAAGGGGGCTAATAATTTTGTCCTTGCCATTTTTACACTTTTTTGTTTAAACTCATTGTGAAAATAGAAAAGTCCAAATTTAACTTATTGGATACTTTCTCCATGGTGTATTTGTTTCCAGAATAACACACATTTATTCATAATGATCATTCTCAATGATCAATGAAGAGATATGTCTAATTTCAGGAGGGGGCTAATAATATCGTCCTCAACTGTACGTCATTTGAGACACAACAGCATATGTGTCGGTAGCATACATACAATAAATACAGAACACTCAAGACATTACACATATCATACTCTTGGGCCTCTCAGGCAACCAGCATGTGCATGTGCATGTGTATGTACTGTAGTCTTTCCTCCCATTAAAAACCATATTAAAACGTGGCTATGGAACTACAAAAAATGGCTTCCTGAGGTAAGCTAGTGTATAGTCTTTCCTCCAATGGGGCACCTAAGTCACGCCATTCTACTTCTGATCCGTGGGGCTGGAGCTCTCAAAATTTCGAATGAGAGTTAATGGAGCGAGTCAAGCTAAATCCTCATCCCGTTTGGCATGTGCTCCGGATTTCACATATGATGACAGTGAATTTGAAAGGTTGGGATTTCCGTCGTAAGACCACTCATTTTTGACACGCAAGAAACGTTATTTTAGACTATTCTAGACTGTCTAGAGACTACACGTGCGCCTCACATATTTGATGTGAACCGAGGCACAGCCAACCCTACCGCTGCACCGTGGCTTAAGTGGCTGCACGTCGGACATGCAACATCTGCATGCACACGACTCAAAAACGCTTGCCAAGTGAAGTCAACAAGCACACCATTGGTTGTTATTAATTCTGAGGCACAGCATATGTGTGATCGACGGGGAAATGCGAGGTGTATCGGAAAATAGCTTTGTCCATTACAAAGTCCATTACAGCCCAGTCAAAAGTTTTTGCGTTCCCAGCCCCATGAGACGCCCGGAAGGGCTGGAGACTTAGGTGCCCCATTGAAAGCCATCATAAGATGAGGCTATTGAACTATGAAAATGGCCTCCTCAGGTAGCCTAGTGTGTACTCATTTCTTTCATTGAAACCCATTAAAAACGTGTCTATTGAACTACAAAAATGGTTGTACCAGACAAAAGATGGTCTCGTTGAGTTTGCGCTTCATGCTCTTGGGTTTCTCTTGAGGGGGCGGTGCCGTCTCCCGGGGCTTCTCCGGTGGGGGTGGGTCAGGAGGCGGGACCAGGGGAGCTTCCACCACCTTCTCCTGGGGCCAAGAAAAGAATTACAAAATGTAGTCTTTTCTCTCATTGAAACCCATTATAAAACTGGGCTATTTAACTACAAATACCACCACCTTCTCCTGGGGCCAAGAAAAGAATTACAAAATGTAGTCTTTTCTCCCATTGAAAACCATTCTAAAACTGGGCTATTTAACTACAAATACCACCACCTTCTCCTGGGGCCAAGAAGAGAACAGAAGAAAATGTAGTCTTTTCTCCTATTGAAACCCATTATAAAACAGGACTATTGAACTACAAATACCACCACCTTCTCCTAGGAACAAGAAGAGAAGAACGGAAGAAAATGTAGTCTTTTCTCCCCTTGAAACCCATTATAAGATGCAAAGGAACAATACTGCAGGAGCAGATTGGGATTTTGCAAAGTGTTATTTTCAAGGGGCATCTGATACATCCTAATAGACCAAGGGTGGGGAACCTATGTGTTGAGGGCCGGTTGCGGCCCTTGAGGTCGTTTTATCCGGCCCCCGGCATCATTTTAATGTTAGCCAGCTTCACATGAAATGTGACATAATTTGTAAAGTAATCTTAGAAAATACATTTGCAATACAATTAAGTTATATTCAGCGCACCTAGAGAAGGTGGGGTCTGTTTTAAAGGTGGCTGCCTTCAATACAGGCCTAAAGTGCAGGGGGAAATCCTGGTTTGTGTTCATAGTACGGCCCTCGGAGGACTTTTACGGCCCTCGGATGAATTTGAAGCGGCCCCTCGAATGAAAAAGGTTGCCCACCCCTGTAATAGACGTACCTTTATACCAGGGCATGAGATTAACGGCCACAGTGGCTAGTGGTTTTCCAGTATCTCTAGCCATTCAGCTTTTCTAGTGGCCACAGTTGTCAGTATTTTTTGTACCTTTGATGCAGACTAGTATACACATAGTACGGTACCTTTGATGCAGTCTAATATAGTACCTTTGATGGTGCGTCCACTAAGTCTGCAGTCCGCCGGGGTGGCGCCTCCACGATGGCGGTGGTGGTGATGGTCATGGGCCCAGACATGGCAGCTGAGATGCAGGAGGAGGAGGACGAGGTGTTGGGGGGAGGCGGGCGCTTGGGGGGAGGAGGCGGGTCCGGTGGCCTGTCCGGCCGCTTCTTGGTTGGAGGAGGCTCCCCGGCAACCTGGTGGGGGGGAAAAATCGTTAGTCTAGTGTGCAGTCTTTTCTCCCGTTGAAACCCATTATACGATGTGGCTATTGAACAAAAAAAATGGCCTCTTCAGTTAGCCTAGTGTGTAGTCTTTCTCCCATTGAAAGCCATTATAAGACATTGCTAGTGAACTACAAACATGGCTGTTTGGGACTCTTCTTGGTGAGTGGAGACTTTGTGAGCGGTTGCAGCGTATAAAATGTCAGTATTGTTGTAAGTTTCCAAAAGTAAATCAGTTCTTATTTGGGCACGCTGGCAACCTGCAGGAGTCAAACCACTCTAGCCAGAATCAAACTACACGATTTTAATAGTCTCCGAGTTTGATGTCGGGTTGCACTGCACACATAAAATCACAACTGTCAATCTATCATTACGTAATAGAGAGGCATTGCCTGACGTTCTATTTCGAGTCGTATATATCACACAGTGTTTGATATCTAATATTTGCGATGAGCAATTCATTGAACCTAAAAAATTCTATCTTAGAACATTGCACGCGATGAGGAAATCTTGCTCGAAAATCACTTGCAACCACTGTTTTGAATGGGTTTAAGAAATACTGTGACAAATGGTGCTAGTTATGATACGGTGAAAGGACTGTATAGGGCTGATTCAGGGAAAAATAGTAAACTGCACAGGTTGTCCGGCCAGAACAAAAATAGATAATCCCAAATGAAGAGACACACACACAGGTTGTAGGGAACCCTTGAAACCAATGAACCGTGGTTTACTATAAAAATAGAAAACAGAAAATGCAAACAAGACATAAGTGAATTATATACATAATTAACATGAATATACATAATAGGCCTAAACATAATTACACGAATGCACAACATTCCTGAATAAATGAAATACAATATATACAAAATATATACAAAGGGGAAAATGAGAGATAAATGCTGAGAGCAAATATCTTACCATAAGACAATGGATAAATGTCTAAAACAAATATCCTTAACCTACACACATGTGTAAATGCCTACAGCAAGTTACACAGTGCAAAGCCAATGAAAACACACTGAGTGTGTTGCATAAGGGAAAAAGGAGCGTGGCTCCTTTAAATGGTACGAGACAAGCGCTCCCTGCGTGACTACACGCACAGAGGAGAACAGGTCACGCAGCTCTTGAATGAAACACTGATATGTGTAGCGCTACTCTGCCAAAGTAACACACTGCTCAACAAATCAGCGACATTCTGATGAAACCGCGGCATAGAGGAACAATAAATGCTATTACAAATATAACAGACAAACAGTGAAACACGGACATACTCGCGCTGCCGTCGCGATGTTGCAAAATAACAAACGACCGCGAGTACACACACACAACATAATAACAACACAGTAATAGCAACTTACGTTCTCAAAGACGCACGGCAAAACACAGAGAGGTGGACATTCGGAGTCTGACATGTCCGTGGAGTGAAAGAAAGAGGGAAAGAAACTGAGAGAAAAGGTAAGAGTTGACTCCTGCATTAACAAATAGTCCAGCGTGGACTCCTGTTCCAGTCGCACTGCGCTACATCGCATAGCTCCGACCCTGCTGACCAGTTTGTGGCGCGAAAGTCTATGCAAATGAGCTCGTGGACAAGGGTCTAGAGCCAATCACAACACACAATAACAACATGCTGTGCATGTCCTCACAACGTCACTGGTGCTAGACAGACATCCTGACGCCCGAATTCTGAACAGCCGCCCCCAACTTGGTGGAACGAAGTTGTGTCCATGAATGTCAGGCAGAAGTGTCCTCAGGAAGTGCTGGAGGCGTGAGACTGGGCTGGTGTAGGTCCACGGTCGACAGCTCCTGGCATGGCTGCTGTTGGTGGGTGATGAGTCCGGTGTCTGGGCCGCCCCATCTGCCCACGGTGACTGGGCCGATGAAGCTCTGATGCTGGAGTGGAGTGATGCTGCTGATGCTGCATCCCTTCCACACGGCTGACTTGGGGTGGTGGCAAGACGACTGACGCTGCGTGGCGGCACGGCCGCCGGCCGCCCCATGACGGGCTCTGATGGGTGTGCGCTGTGGCCCCTTCCTGACCTCATGCACAACCGGAGCTGATGATGACGGGTGAAGCTGTCGCGGAGGGAGGCGCCAGTTGGGGCTGTCAGCTGGACTGCTGGCAGAACTGACTGCCTGATGACTGTTGGCTGCTGCCTGAGCCAGCCTGCCGGAGGTGCTGCGCTGGTGCTTGACAGACTGCTGGTGGCTAGCAGGTGCCTGTGCCCTAGTGCACAGGCTGGAGGAAGTGTGGGAATGGTGCTTCATGGCCTTGGCAGGACCTTGAAGTGTCCATCCGAGTCGTGTCTGCAGGGCCACAGGACAGCCAGGAGGGCCTACGTGCACTGGCTGGATGGGCATGAGGAGGTCTGGGTAGTCCGAACCGATGAGGAGAAGTGGCTGGACTTGTGTGAAGGTGTTGAGAGGCAGACCTCTGAGATGGCGGTAGGTCTTTTTCAGAGCCTCAACTGGGTGTGAGTGGGGAGACAGTCCAAGCTCGGGTGATGTGAAGGCCCGCTGAATCTTGTACTGCCTCTGTGGGTGACTGATGGAGGACACAGAGAAGGACACTGACATGCCAGGCACTGTCCTGATGTCCTGTCGAATGGTACGGAGGGCCAGGTCCTCACTCGGTCCCTGTAAGCCGAGCTGCTGCGCTGCTGGGTGGAGGAGCATGGTGCGCTCTGAGCCGTCATCGAGGATGGCGTAGGTCTCCATCCTCTTGCCCCGGTGATGCAGGTGCACCTTCACCATCTTCAGCAGCACGCTACTGCCTCTCCTTGCTGGGTCGAGGTAGTAGGTAGCGGGTTGGCTGGCTGAAGACGGCGCAGCTGTCTCTGGCTTGTTGCGGTTGTTGACCTCGTGCAGGATCTCCAGGTGACGGCGGTCGCACTTCCCACAACGTGCCTTGAGGTAGCACTGGGCCGCCTGGTGGCCGCGTCCACACCTCCAACACTTGTTCCCAGCCTTAACCCACTCTGAGCGGAGCTCAAGAGACAGGTTCTTGAAGGCTGAGCACTGATTGAAATAATGCTCCTGACTGTTACAGAAGGGGCAGTACTTCTTGGGCTGATCCTCCCCCTGAGGTGATGACGGAGCTGGATTGGATGGGGGGTCTACCAGCAGGACTGTGGTAGGCTGTATGGCAGCTGACTGCTTCCATCTAGGGCCCCGCTGCTGCTCCGGCTGGCTCGCTACTGCTGTTGCTGCTTTCGGCGGGTCGATGGTGTCATCCATCTGCACGGCAACCTCGTGCTCCAGCCAGTCGGCGAAGTCCCGTAGAGTGGGAACAGGCACACGAACAGGATCGATGTACCGCCTGAAAGCTGCACGCAGTTCGTGGGGCAGTTTGGGCAGCAGTCGTGACACATGTGACCCAGTCCGTAACTCCAGCTGCTCCTGAGTGCCCATCTTATCCAGCATCCCCACCAATGACTGGACCTTCAGGGCGAAGAAGCGGAATCCTTTCTGGTCACCACTCTTGACTGGGGGTTCCAACAGTAGCAGATTAATCTGCCTGAGTGCCAGCTTACGGGGCTGGCCGAATAGTTTGGTGAGTGCTGCCATGGTGTCGCTGTAGGGGGAGCTACTGTGGCAGTAGGCGTCAGCAACCAGGGCAGCTTCCTCCAGCTTCAGGTGGTCCAGCAGCACCTGATACTTGAAACGCTCGGTCGCGTCGTATGGCAGGACGTTATCGAGCGCGAGCTGCATCCTGTGGAACTGCCGTGGGTCATCCTCTGTGAAGAGCGGGATCTTCATTTTGGGCCCACGGTAGGTCGTCTCCCGATAGGGCAGTGACTCCAGCCGGCGTGGCGGTGGTGGCAGCACGTACTGCTCCGGAGCCTCTGCGGATGCGTGGGACGATGGCTGGGGTCGCGGTGCAGCTGGGGGGTGCCGCGGGCTGTACGGCATGGCATACCCTGGCGTGGCCACGTTGGATGGTGAGGACTGGTGACCCCGTGGCACGTGCATGCTCCGGACGCGCTCTGTCAGTTCTGCAATGAGCGGCGATGTGTGTAGGGGAGCTGCCCTCTGGTGTGGGGTGGACGTCACTGCATCCGCTGTGGTGGTGGCGACGTGTGGCCGAGGCAGAGGTGGCTGGTCTTGCAGCTGTGGCTCTGGCAGCGGCGCACGGCGTGTGACGCTCACCGGATGAGCAGGGCTATGTGAGTGGTCCTGATGCAGGGGTGATGAGGTGGCTTGGTGGAAAGGAAGCTCCATGAAGAGTGTCCCTCCTTCGGCGCTGCGGTTTCCACCTGGTGAGTGGGCTCCAGGTGTAACTGTCTGCACCTGGATGTCTCTGGCAGGTGAACGTGGCGGAGTGACGCGGTACTGCTGCATCAGGAACTGCACTTCCCTCTGTAACTGCTTACAGTCCTCTCGCACTTGCCGGTTGTCCTCTTTCATCTGCCTGCAATCCTCTCTCACCAGCCTGTTGTCCTCCTTCATCTGCCTGCAGTCCTCTCTCACCAGCCGATTATCCTGCTTCATCTCCTGGCGCATATCTTGGAGTGCAAGATAAATAGCTGCTGACATGTCTACAGGAGTCTGTCCAGCAGGGGGTGTGTGTGTCACCTCCCGAGGCCTGCTGTCTTCCGTATCAGACTGGTCAGCAGTGTGTGTGTGTGACTCATCCTGTGGCAGGCGTCGCTGGGGCAGGTCCACCAAGTAGTCGTCCAGGTGGCGAGGCTGGTGCTGCTCACGACGGGGACGGGTGTTGCCATCAGGATTATCCATCTTCACTGTGCAAAAATAGTATATCCGGCTCGAAGGACCATGTAAAAAATGGTGCTAGTTATGATACGGTGAAAGGACTGTATAGGGCTGATTCAGGGAAAATAGTAAACTGCACAGGTTGTCCGGCCAGAACAAAAATAGATAATCCCAAATGAAGAGACACACACACAGGTTGTAGGGAACCCTTGAAACCAATGAACCGTGGTTTACTATAAAAATAGAAAACAGAAAATGCAAACAAGACATAAGTGAATTATATACATAATTAACATGAATATACATAATAGGCCTAAACATAATTACACGAATGCACAACATTCCTGAATAAATGAAATACAATATATACAAAATATATACAAAGGGGAAAATGAGAGATAAATGCTGAGAGCAAATATCTTACCATAAGACAATGGATAAATGTCTAAAACAAATATCCTGAACCTACATACATGTGTAAATGCCTATGGCAAGTTACACGGTGAAAACCCAATGAAAACACACCGAGTGTGTTGCATAGGGAAAAAAGGAGCGTGGCTCCTTTAAATGAGACGAGACAAGCGCTCCCTGCGTGGCTACACGCACAGAGGAGAACAGGTCACGCAGCTCTTGAATGAAACACTGATATGTGTAGCGCTACTCTGCCAAAGTAACACACTGCTCAACAAATCAGCGACATTCTGATGAAACCGCGGCATAGAGGAACAATAAATGCTATTACAAATATAACAGACAAACAGTGAAACACGGACATACTCGCGCTGCCGCCGCGATGTTGCAATATAACAAACAACCGCGAGTACACACACACAGTAATAGCAACTTTCTCAAAGACGCACGGCAAAACACAGAGAGGTGGACATTAGGAGTCTGACATGTCCGTGGAGTGAAAGAAAGAGGGAAAGAAACTGAGAGAAAAGGTAAGAGTTGACTCCTGCATTAACAAATAGTCCAGCGTGGACTCCTGTTCCAGTCGCACTGCGCTACATCGCATAGCTCCGACCCTGCTGACCAGTTTGTGGCGCGAAAGTCTATGCAAATGAGCTCGTGGACAAGGGTCTAGAGCCAATCACAACACACAATAACAACATGCTGTGCATGTCCTCACAACGTCACTGGTGCTAGACAGACATCCTGACGCCCGAATTCTGAAGAAATACTATTCCCATACCTGACTTCTGGAGTGCAGCTTCAATGCACCTCCACATTTGTAGTTTTTAACAGGTCTTTTAACATCGTAGTGAATGGGATTAAGAACTACGTTTCACATACCTGACTTCTGGAGTGCAACTTCGATGCTCCTCCTCCGTCATTAGCGACCCGGTTGCTTCGACACCAGCGCGGCTGCTGAATGTTGTCCTGTGAAAGGTAAAAGGTAGAAGGAGGCCATTTTTGTAGTTCAATAGGAGTGTCTTATAATGGGGTTGAATGGGAGAAAAGACTCAAAAATGGAATGAATGTGTATATATAATAGGCAGATAAATGGATAGATAGACAGACACACAGACAGACAGAAAGTCTCTAAAAAAGAGAAAGGGGAAGAGACATCTCTCTTTTCTTCACACAAACTACATAGATAGATAGATAGATAGATAGATAGATAGATAGATAGATAGATAGATAGATAGATAGATAGATAGATAGATAGATAGACAGACAGACAGACAGACAGACAGGCAGACTTTTACCTGACTGGCGGACACCATTTTGTTGTGTTGCGTGGGGGGAGGGGGAGGGGGGAGGGCAGGCGGTCCGATGGCATCCGACGATTGTCCTGGAAAAACAAAATACACAGAGTCAGCCATTTTGTAGTCCTTTCCACCAATGAAACCCATCATAAGACACAGCTATTGAACTACAAAAATGGATCACAGATCGTGAAATGTAACACAATGTCTTGTCTCTCATTACAAGACATGGCTATTGAACTAGATCTGCTGCCATTTAACATCAAAGAACTACAATGGAAATACACTTTATAGTGTTATCCTGACCAGGGCAGGACTTTCGCGAGGGCCATCCCACTTTGGCCTTGTGCCGTTGAAAAAAATATCTTCCATAAGGCCACAGTGGCCTTGATGCCCTCTTTGACGCCTAATTGATTAAATTCCCTTAAAATGCATGAAATTGCATCTAAGAAACACAATTTTTGTTGGGGGAGGACCCCCAACCCCCCAGCCCAAAAACATGTCCTCCTTTTTGATGGCACGAACATGGTTACACTACCCTTCACACAGTCTTGTATTTTGCACTTCATTTGCTCTGAATTAACACCAGCCAGCCTGATGAAAACGGGTGACATTTACATTTGACTGCTAGAAAAAAAAGATTTAATTGATGGCCTTGGTACCCTGGCTTCTGGCCTTTGTGCCCTTAAAAAATGACAACTCAAAAGGCCAAGTGGCCTTGCCCCTAAAATGACGAAATTCCAGGCTTGATCCTGACTATATGAAACTTGTATTTATTTTTCATACAAGTACTGAGAATGTCGAATAAAAATATTCATTCATACAAAAATCTCTCCAGGTAGCCTAGTGTGTACTCTTCTCTCCCATTGAAACCCATTAGGCTATAGGACATGATTATTAAACTACAAAAATGGGCTCTTCATGTAGCCTAGTGTGTAGTCTTTCCGCCCATCGAAACCCATTATAAAACGTGGCTTCTGAACTACAGAAACGGACAATACCTGGTAAAGCACACGTGACGATCGCCGAGGTGCTGACGCTGGCCGGGTTGTTATTAATGCAGTTGCTAGTGGCGACGGTGGTGGTGCCGAAGTCTTTCGACGCACCGTGTTGGCGAGTCGTCTTCTCGGACGGTACGGTCGGCGCGGGAACCAGCGCGCCCTCCAATGGGAGATGGGGTGCCGAGGAGCTGGCCAGCCAACCACCTGCAAGATCATATAATTTGCATCTCATTATCTTATCAAGCCAATCACCTGCAAGTTCATATAATTTGCATCTCATTATCTTATCATTGTAGCCAACAATCTGCAAGATCCAACGCAGTCTCACCCCAAGTAGTCAATTTCTGACTACCTTGGACCAGACTGCAATTTTTGACGTCTTGGGTATTCCTTCCACGTCACATTTTGACTATGTGGCCTAACCCTAAACCTATTCCTAAGCCTAACCTCAATGACGTTATGCTGCCACAAGGGGGCGCCTTTGAGGACATAGTCAAAATGTGACGTGGAAGGAATACCCAAGACGTCAAAAATTGCAGTCTGGTCAAAGGTACTCAGATATTGACTACTTGGGGTGAGACTGTGTAGCAACATCATATAATTAGCTCATTATCTTATCCAATCACCTGCAAGATCATATCATTCGCATCTCATTATATTATCATTGTAGCCAACAATCTGCAAGATCATATAATTAGCTCATTATCTTATCCAATCACCTGCAAGATCATATCATTAGCTCATTATCTTATCATTAACATCTTACTAGCATATGTGACTGGATTCCATTTCATTGACACTGGATTTCAAACCCATTTTTTTATTCATTGTTTCTCTGCATGTCTCTTTCTTTCTCTCTCTCTGTCTGTCTGTCTCTCTTTCTGTAAGACTTTGTCTATCTATCTATCTATCTATCTATCTATCTATCTATCTATCTATCTATCTATCGATCTATCGATCTATCTATCGATCTATCGATCTATCAATCTATCAATCTATCGATCGATCTAAAGACTTGTAAGTTCTGGCTACTGAAAAATGATAGTGTTGACCTCTTGATATTGTTGTGTTATTGTATTTGGCGATTACTAATACCAGAGAGAGTAGAGAGAGAGAGCTTCAGCTGGCCCATTGTTTCCATATTCTACTGTCGCAAGGGGGAGGGCGGGGGGGATCCCCCTTAAGGCAGACTGTTCTATTCATTCTAGGAGCATTATGACACGCCCCTTTAGGCAGACCGGAAGCTGGTCATGTTAGGTGCCCATAGAAACCTATTATGTTGGCATATCTCAATATACTTAGAGAATCTCTGCTCATACTACACAAACGGGCAGGTCAAGGAAGCACAACTGAATTGAGAGAGAGAGAGAGAGAGAGAGAGAGAGAGAGAGAGAGAGAGAGAGAGAGGGAGAGGGAGAGAGAAGCAGGCAGAAAGAGAGAGAGGGAGAGAGAGGACGAGAGAGAGGCAGAGAGAGAGAGAGAGAGAGAGGGAGAGAGGCAGAAAGAGAGCGAGAGAGAGGGGAGAGAGAGAGGAAGAGAGAGGACGAGAGAGAGAGAGGCAGAAAGAGAGGGAGAGAGAGGGGAAAGAGAGAGAGGGAGAGAGAGAGAGGGGGGCAGAAAGATAGCGAGAGAGGGGGAGAGGGAGAGAGAGAGAGAGAGAGGGGGGCAGAAAGATAGCGAGAGAGGGGGAGAGGGAGAGAGAGAGAGAGAGAGAGTGAACATACCGGTGTGTCTGCTGGCGTGTCGCGGGTCCTCAAACTGCAGGTAGTGTGCGGGGGCCTGGGCCACGGGGATCACGGGGCCGGACGGACGACCCGGAGGCAGC
>NC_085872.1:52947971-52992971 GCF_034702125.1 Engraulis encrasicolus
ATTCTATAAAATGGATATATCTCATTTTAGAAAAGAGCTCTTTTTTAAAGAATAAAGGAATTGTAATTGACCTGCGATATGAGGGCGGTGGGTTATAGCCGGGCGGCGCGTGCCCCCCGTAGCCGTAGAGGTCTGGGTGCATATCCGGCCTGACGTCCATCCGCAGGATCTCCACACTCCTGGACAAACACAGATCCCTTAGAGGCTCGGCGCTCCTGGACAGGAAGAGCCCGGGCCTCTGGTTGTGGTGCTGGTACTGGTACTGCTGGGGGTGGTACTGGGGGTAGTGGAGTTGATACGGGTCCCGAATAGGCTCCGCACTGCGGGACACACAAAGTGCTCGGTCCCGAAGAGGATCCACGAGGTCTCGTAAAGGTTCGGCGCTGCGAGACACACAGAGCGCCCTTTCGTAAGGGTCCGCGCTTCCTCGTAAAGGGTCCGCACTTCGCGACACACACAGAGCGCGTTCGTAAGGGTCCGAGCTCCCTCGTAAAGGTTCGGCACTTCGTGACACGCAGAGCGCCCTCTCGTAAGGGTCCGCGTTTCCCCGTAGAGGATCGGCGGTCCGCGATACGCAGAGCGCCCTCTCGTAAGGGTCCGAGTTTCCCCTTAGAGGATCAGCGGTCCGCGATAAACACAGCGCCCGTTGCTGGGAGGAGAAGCCGCCGAAGGGCTCGGAGGCCTGCGACACGCACAGCGATCGGTCGCCGCGGAGTAGCATGTCCGAGGCACTTTGCGACAAACAGAGCTGCCTTTCTCGGTCTCGGTCTCTGTCCCGGTCCCGGTCGCGGAAAATAAATGGTTCGGACGTCTGCGACGCACACAGAGCGGCTCGTTCGCGCTCCCGATCCCACGGCTCCGACGCTTGCGACGCGCACAGGCTGCGGTCTCGTAAAAGTTCCGACGTCTGCGACACGCACAACGACCGATCTCCGCCACGGGAGGAGAAGGGCTCGCTGATCTGAGACACGCACAGCGCTCGGTCTCTCAACGGATCCGCTATCCGGGACAGGCACAAGGCGCGTTCTCGTAAGAGGGCGTCCGACGAGGAGGATCGCGGCTCGCGGAACGACGACATGGAATCGGCCGCCATCAGCTGAGAAGAGAGGGACAAGGCTTGGTCGTAACGCGTCAGCGGGAGGGACTCCGTCTGCGGAACGAAGACCGCCGAGCGCAAGTCTCGTGGGTCGGAGCTGTTTGGCGCGCCTTGCGACGACAGGCACACGAGGGAACGTTCTCTCAAGTCTCGAGAAAAGTCGGAGCCCGTCGTGGTCGGCGCTGGAGCGCCTTGCGCCGACGAGAGGCACACCAGCGATCGGTGGTCTCGCAACGATGCCGGCTCGGACATTTGGCCGATGTGACACAGCGATCTGTCACGTAGAAAAGTCTCCGCCGAGGTGGTTGTCTGCGAGCGGTCGCGTAGAAACGGCTCCGTGGACAGACACAGAGCGCGTTCGTTACTTCGCAGCGCGTCGGAACCCGACGACGAGACGCACAGCTGCCAGTCTTGCAACGACGTAGGTTCGGAACTCGGTGCTCCCAGATAGACCCCTCCCCCTCCTAATGCCCCGCTCCCTCCTGCTCCACTTCCCAAGCGGTCCTTAAACCCGTCTGTCATCGCAGACGGCGCAAACCCAAACGCCCCCGCCGCCGCTGAGGAGGACGAGATGAGCGGCTCGGACGCCGTGTTCGCCAAGCAGAGCGCTCGTTGCTCTCTCGCGTGTCCCGAGTCCGGCCCGCAGGTGCCCCGCGCGGACGACGCCCCGGCACCGAAACCGGACCTGTCCAGGATCACAGGGTCCGACGCCGGCTGTTGCGTCGACAGAAACAGAGGGTCCGACGACAACATGCCGTGGCGCGTGGCGTCCCCGCGGTGGTGCATGAAGTCGGCGTTCTGCTGCGACAGAAACACAGAGCGCTGGTCTTTCCCGCCAAACGACGACAGCAAAGGGTCCGAGGCTGGAGCCATGTCCAAGCTCTGTGACGCAGCAAATCCGGAGCGCTCCTTGCTACTAAACGTCGTCTGCGGGTCGTTTGGCGTTTGCGACGCCGACGCCAAACACAGTGGCCAATCCTTGGATGTGGTGTGGAGGTCCGGCCCGCTTTGATGCTGCCAGTCCTTGGAGCAGATGGACGTCAACGACGGCGGCTCACTGCCTCCTGGAGAGACAAAAAGAAAGAACAAAGGAGGCCATTTTTGTAGTTCAATAGCATAGTTTTATAATGGGGTTCAATGGGAGAAAAGACTACATAAAACAATGAATGTTGTCCTATGAACATCAACAACCGTGACTCACTGCCTCCTAGAGAGACAAAAAGAAAGAACAAAGGAGGCCATTTTTGTAGTTCAATAGCATAGTTTTATAATGGGGTTCAGTGTTCCCCATACATTGAGGAAACTATGGCGGCCCGCCATAGTTTAAATTTGGCCGCCATAGTTTACGAAAATGTAAAAAAAGTTGTTGTTTTTTTTTAAATAAAAATATATTTTTTTTGACTTTTTTTTTTTTTTAAATGATTTCCGTTTTTGTTAAAAACAATTTCTATTACGATTTCCTTCGCATTTTCCTCCTGGAGTAAATACATCCTATAGAGAAAACCACAAGTGCTTGAAAGACAGGGATCAAAAGCCTAGTCAAGTTGTTGTAGTTAACTTGGGTTTGGGAGAAATATAAAAAACCTTCAGAGAAGGGACAGTTGGGATGAGTTTACTAACACTCCCTAGGCTTTGTTTTACAGTTGTAATGAGTTAGGTGACAGGGCTTCATTGACACAGCAGAGGAGACATCGGGCTGCATATACTTTGTAGACATTAATGTGTAATGAATGTGAATATAGACATAAATGTGTAATATGTTGTTCAGCCCTTTTAATGGGAGGAATTTGGAAAAACTGGCCCTGTGACCAGCACCCCTCATGTAGAATGTGTACGCCTATGTGTGTGGGGGAAAAGGCATAGCCTACCCTCTAAGACCCTTTTTACCTTCGCCAGAAGGTTATGTTTTGCCCGCCGTGTATTTATTTGTGAATATGTCTGTTTGTCTGTTTGTTTGTACTTCGTCTAACTCAGTCAAAACTGAGCCGATTTTTATGAAATTTTGTGGGATGATTGGTCATGACCCAAGGAAGAATCGATTAGTTTTTGGGAGTGATTGGGTCAAAGGTCAAAGGTCAAGGTCAAAATGTGTGTTTGTAATTCGTATAACTCAGACAGAACTGAGCCGATTTTTATTAAATTTAGTGGGATGATTGGTCATGACCCAAGGAACAATCGATTACTTTTTGGGAGTGATTGGGTCAAAGGTCAAAGGTCCAGGCCAAGGTCACGAAAAGGTCAAAAACGTAAATTGAGCCGATTTTTATGAAATTTAGTGGGATGATTGGTCATGACCCAGGGAACAATCAATTACTTTTTGGGAGTGATTGGGTCAAAGGTCAAGGTCAAGGTCACGAAAAGGTCAAAACGTAAATTGAGCCGATTTTTATGACATTTACTGGGATGATTGGTCATGACCCAAGGAACAACCGATGACTTTTTGGGAGTGATTGGGTCAAAGGTCAATGTCAAGGTCACAAAAAGGTCAAAAACGTTTTTCTTTGTCAAGCACTATATGCCAGAAGAACGTGTGCATGCTGAATTGAATAAGAGGTCAAGACTGGGCCAAAAATGTAATATTACGATATTCCGGTCCGATTTAAATGAAACTAACACCAACATTTGGAGAATGTTATGCCCCACACTTTGAAGATGGCCAGAAAAAAATAAGTGGCGTAGGCGAAGGTTTGCGCTCTACCGAGTGCCCATTCTAGTTGTCTATGCGTTAACAATTTCACAGTGCTCTTAAATTCGTATCTCTGCTCGTATTTTGTTTTATTATTGTTTTCATTACATAGACCCCTGCATGAGGGACGAATGAAACTGTGTTGCAAACAGAAATGATTCACTGTACTGCATTTTTTGACAATGACAATGTACTACATGCGCCAATGTCATGCTGTAATCATTGGTTTGCCGTTTTGCATTTACGTTGCGTGAATACAACTTCCGTTATATAAGTCGCACGCATGTCTCCCTAAGTGTAAAGTGTACATTGGGTCTTTCTCAAAACCTAGGCCAGTGTCCTCCCAAGTGTATCAGCCTAATTAGTCACGGCCAGTGATTGGATACCCTTTATTAGTCACACCCAGTGATTGGATTGGAGTTCGCCAAAAAGTATCCAATCACTGGGCGTGACTAATTAGGCTGATACACTTGGAAGTACACTGTCCTAGGTTTTGAGAAAGACCCAATGTTCCAACACCAGGAAATGCTGCTCCAACAGTAGTGTAGTCTTTTCTCCCATTGAAACCCATATGAATACATGACTATTGAACTACAAATGGCATCTGAAAAGCAGGAAATGCGTGCCCTACCTCCTCCCGCAGCCAAGGAGGAGGTGAAGAGAAGAGGAGGCGAGCCGCCCCTGTGGTGGAGGAAGGTGTCAGTGGATGAGGACAGAGCACATGATTGCTGCTGCTGGTGGTGGTGGTGTTGTTGTTGTTGTTGTTGTTGGTGTTGTTGTTGTTGTTGTTGTTGGTGAGGTCGTTGAAAGTCTCGCTGAAGTGCGAATCCTCCCCCTCCACCACCGTTGGAGCGCTCGACAGCGCGAAACTCTGACGCCGCTTGGCTCTGCAAGAAAAAAGGGAAGAGTGTCATAGTTTTTGTATTAATTCATCTTTTTTTATTTAACATCAATTTAACTAAAGAGTTGTGAGTAAGTCAGTCGAAACTGTAAGGGCTCCCTCTCCCGCGCCTCCCAATAGTTATGAATAATAATCTATTCATCGTCATCATCGTTTTTTCTCAAGGTCCACTTTCAAAAAGCAAAAACACACTATAAAGACAATAAATAGAGACAAAATAGAACACCCGTATAAAAGACACTTGTACCAGTGTTACTGTTTCCACATCACATGAAGGACTGGTATCGCACTCCAATAAGAGCAGGGTTTGACAGCAACATGATAGTCTGGTTAAATGAACCATACAATCTGCAAATATTTTAGGGATACATCTATTAGCAATAATACATACAATGTACCTGTATAAGTAACTTGTAAGGCGTGTACAAAGTAAAATCAAACATTTGTTAGGCATGTATTCGCAAATGTCTTGTTCAACCTTTTGTCGGAACATTACTACTATTATTGTTTATATATCCCAGTTGGACACTCAAACACTTACATGCCCATGCATTGGCTGCTGTTTGGGTATGATATGAAAAGGGAGGGCTGATGGAGGGTACACTATGACTATGTCTTATCATTTTCTTCTTTACGTGTTTATTTCTTGCACGGGTGAGGCATGAATGCCATTTTGTTGTGAGCAGTGTGCAGTGAACACTTGTGTGCTGTGGAGAGCTGGGTCACAGTGACAATGGGAGTTGGAGTTTCCCAATCAGGCTTTCTTTCACTTTATATGTGTTGTGTTTCTTGTAATACTTAAAGGATAACTTCAGCCAATTTCAACATGCAGTTGTAATGCTCACACTACCCTGGACTGGATGACCTTTTCCGAGATCCTGGTCATTGTAATGGGGGCAGCGCTTTGTTTACATTTAAAAAAAACCTCTTGATTTATTCCCAAAAACATCCAGAAGGTTATACAAAATCAGGAGACAACTAGCAAACACTGATACCTTTTGGGAAAATATTTGGAGTAGGCCCATGTTAAGAATGTTTTAAAATGTAAACAAACGCTGCCCCCATTAGAATAGCTCAGATCTCGAAAAAGGGCTGAGCCGAACAATGTGGCATCGCTGGGTACTGACAAGTGAAGGGTAGCGTGTACAGCAATACAGCAGCATATTGAAATGGTCAGAAGTGGTCCTTTGAATGGGTTTTAGGAATGCACCAGCTGGTGCAACTAACTACTTGTGGCAAGTCACATGTCAGCGGGACTGGAAATCTACCGGTTTATGGGGGATCTTGTCACGGTAAAGTGGAACGGGAGCGTACCTATGTTCCCCAGGTCCTATGTTCCAGCGGGTCCTATGTTCCCCTGTCTTTGTATGGGAAGGGGGAACATAGGACCCTTTTTCTAAAAAAGGGTTGTATGTTCCCCGCATTGTATGTTTCCAAGTTTTCAAATTGTGCCCTTCCCAAAACCATCCCTAAACCTAACCTGTCAGAAATGCAATGTTTCTGAGTTGTAAATTTGTGCCCTTCCCAAAACTATCCCTAAACCTAACCTGTCAGAGGTGCAACAACCTGCACTTGCCATGCGGCAGCAGTCTACTTTGAAAAAGAGGGGAACATAGAACCCTTTTTTGAACCCGGAGAACATAGGACCCGGGGAACATAGGGATGACCCCAGTGGAACTCCTCTGCTATACAATTCCCATTGCTATTGCTATTGTGGAAAGCTTATTATCTTGCTTATTATCCAGTTTGCCTTGTTACCGTCCTATTATTTAATGTTGCTTCTATTACCTTGTATTTGACAATGTTGTCAGTGTTGCAACTGTACACTGCACCTTGATGTCTTTTGTTTACTTTTTTGCTACTTTTTAATGCATTGTCCTCTTCTTTACTCTTTGAAGGACAATGCTATCAGTGTTGCAACTGTACACTGTGCCTTACCCTGTTCTTGTTTAATTTGCTCCCTTTAAGTCGCTTTGAACAAAGGCGTCAGCTAAATACTAATGTAATGTAATGTAATGCAATAAAAGAAACAGACCTGTGATCGCTCCCTTTCTCTCTGCTCCCTCTCCCTCTGCTGCTGCTGCTGGTGCTCTCTCAACAAGATGTCTGACGTCAGCGACGCGAGCGACGACAGCGGTTGGGCTTGCGACGAAGACGCTGTGACCGCCGACGACGAAGAAGCGGCGGCTTGTTGCAAACGCTCCGCAGCGATGGCCGCGGCCGCGTGGGCAGCTAACGCGGCTTGAGCAGCAAGAGCCGCCACCTGGGGAAAGAAGGGAAGAAATAGCCTGTTTTGTAGTCTTTCATCCCATTGAAAACCATGGCAAAGCAGGATAATTAAACTACAAAAATGGCGGCAAGCGCTGCCACCTGGTCAAAGAAGGGAAGAAAAAGCCTGTTTTGTAGTCTTTCATCCCATTGAAAACCATGGCAAAGCAGGACAATTAAACTACAGAAATGGCGGCAAGCGCTGCCACCTGGGGAAAGAAGGGAGGAAATAGCCTGTTTTGTAGTCTTTTATTCCATTGAAAACCATGGCAAAGCAGGACAATTGAACTACAAAAATGGCGGCAAGCGCTGCCACCTGGGGAAAGAAGGGAGGAAATACATGTAGCCTGTTTTGAGGTCTTTCATCCCATTGAAAGCCATGGCAAAGCAGGACAATTAAAGGGGTATGCCACTATTTTGGGGCTTAATACAGTTAAAATCGTTGGCTGGGGTTTATAAAGGTAGTAAAGTGTCTTATTTTTCATGTAAGTCTTTGTCTTGCTTTAAGACAAGTTAAAAGAGGGAGTATGTCGCTAAGCTAGTGAAAGTCATTGGATCTGTGTAGCATGTGGCATGCGACATGCTCCCTCTTTTAACTTGTAAGTAAAGTAAGCAAGACAACTGCTTACATGAAACCAACTTTATAAACCCCGGCCAACGATTTTAACTGTATTAAGCCCAAAATAGTGGCATACCCCTTTAAACTACAAAAATGGCGGCAAGCGCTGCCACCTGGGGAAAGGAAAATGGCCGCACCAGCTTAGGCCGCTGCCACCCGAAAATGAAAGGAATGGGCCTTAACAAAAAAATTGGCCTCTTCAGGTAGCCTAGTGTCTCCCATTCAAACCAATAATAAGACGTGACTATTGAAATACAAAAATGGCCGCTGGCATGGCATGTTGTTTTGGTTTACCTGTTGCTGCTGTTGGCTGCGATGTTTGGCTGCCGCTGCTGCTGCGCTGCCGCTGGACTGGTGGTGGTCGCTGGACGAAGGGGGCGTGTTGCTGTTGTGCGTCGCCGCGGTGGTGGCCAGCGTCTCCCAGCTCCCTCCTCGACTCTGTAGAAGTGGTGTTGTAGTCTTTTATTCCATTGAAACCCATTTTAAAGTGTGTAAATGGAACTACAAAAATGTCCTCTTCCGGTAGGCTAGTGTGTAGTCTTTGATGCCATTGAAACCCATTACAAATCATGGAAAGTTAACCTAGTGTGTATTTTGGAGAGACGGCAATGAACAGTGTGTCACCAGCATAGCACTAATAAGACACTTTGTACTGTTTCAAGATTGGACCAAGAGGTAGCATGTACACGTTGAATAAAAGAGGTCCCAGAATCGACCTTGTGGCACCCCAGACTTCATGGTGTTTTTTGTCCGAGACATAGGTATCAATAGAAACAAAGTTATTTATGTGATCTAAGTAAGCTTTGAATCATTGAACAGCGCTTGCTAAGAATATACAATAGATTGTTATCAATTTATTAATAATGAGTGTTAATAAGAACGTTATGATCAACTGTGTCAACTGTGTCAAATGCCACACTGATCAAGTAGTAGAAGGACAAGGACAGCCTAGGGCCCTAGTATGTAGTCTTGTCTCCCATTGAGACCCCATTGCAAGACGTGTCAATTGAACTACAAATGGTCCAAAATAGCCGCCCGCCAACAGTCTCTTCAGTTAGCTATTTGTACCCTCTAATCCCATTGAAACCCATTATAAAGTGGCGTTCACACACATTACTAGCTTTTCGCTTGTTCGCCTGCTCGCCACTCTTTCATGGAACGTTCGCTGAAAGTTCCCTCCACTTTAACTGCCAATGTACAGGCGAGAAGTACCAAGCTCTGCATTCCAATTGGTTACTCGCTTACTCGCCTCGCTCGAAGTTAAAATATTTTCAACTCGGGATCCGCCCACATCGCATCGCTTGTACAGTACTCGCCTACTCGCCTGCGAGTCTCGCTGGAACACATTGACATTCTATTGACGTCATTCGCTGAGCGAGTAACTAGTAGCGACGTGTGTGTACAGCCCTTAAGACATTGCTATTGAACTACAAAAATGGCTCATCATACCTGCTGGTGGATCTCGTAGGAGGGGGGCTTGACCGGGCGCCCGAAGCGAGGCTTCGTCGTAGCTGGGGGAGGAGGCGGGGGGAGGACGGATGAGGTGGTTGACAACGGGACTGAGGAAACAGAGAGAGAGAGGGAGAGAAAATTGTCATTGTTACTACGTTTTAGTTTTTATCTAGACATACTTTCAATTTCAATGCAGCTATATAGGTACGTGTGCACATGGTAAATATCCTTAAAGGTACACTGTGTAGTGTTTTGACTTATTTCTTTACAGAACTCTTGCTGCCCATTCACAAATGTTACCTGTGCACCCTTATAATTGTAATGTTGTTAGAAAAAAACGACAACACATTAAAGCTTTTTGAATCTGTATTGTTTACCTGGCGGCTGAGACCTTAGTTATTGTTGTTTACCTGGTGGCTGAGACCTTAGTTGTTGTTGTTTACCTGGTGGCTGAGACCTTAGTTATTGTTGTTTACCTGGTGGCTGAGACCTTAGTTGTTGTTGTTTACCTGGTGGCTGAGACCTTAGTTGTTGTTGTTTACCTGGTGGCTGAGACCTTAGTTGTTGTTGTTTACCTGGCGGCTGAGACCTTAGTTGTTGTTGTTTACCTGGCGGCTGAGATCTCCAATCACTGTTGGTCGAGGTCATCTGCTGCTGCTGCTGCTGCACCGTTGCCATAGACACAGGCGCCACTGCCGTCCAATCACCTGTCTGGGCAGTAGGAGGGGGAGGGGCATAGCGCCCGTATGGGGCGCCAACACCACCGGCCATCCTCGGCACCACAGGCAACGCGGGAGGGCCTGAGAGAAGACGCAAAATGTAGTCTTTTAGCCCATTGAAACCCATCATAAGACGTAGCTATTGAACTACAAAAATTGCATTTTTAAGTAGCCTAGAGTGTAGTCCTTTCTCCCATTGTACGATGTGGCTATTAAACTACAAAAATGGTTTCTACCTGTCGAGGGCGGGTCGGCGTAGTGCGGCTCGGTCTCCGGGGAGAGCACGCGGGGGAGGGACTGGGACTTTTGTCGCGCCGCCACGGGAACCACGGCGCCCTCGTGTGGCCGGAGGCGGAACATCTGCTGCTGCTGCTGCAGATGATGTTGCTGCTCCTGCGTCCACCGCTGGTCTGCCTCTGTTAGCAATAATAGGAATACAGGAGTGAGTGAGAGAGAGAGTGAGAAAGAGAGAGAGAGAGTGAGAAAGAGAGAGATCGAGAGAGAGATCTGTTCTCTCATGGCTTGACACACACGTGACATAAATGTACAGCAGAAGTCAGATGCCGCATCCTGGACACAAATTCTAACCAGAATAATTCACACAGTGCCCCCCACATTTGGGCTTGCATGCCCACGGGGACCCCGGTTCGAGTCCGGCCGGGGTCATTTCCCGACCCTGCCTCATCTCTCTCTCCCAATGGTTTCATGTCTCCTCTCATACTATGCTGTAATAATAAAGGCTAAAAAGCCCCAGAAAATACTTTTAAAAAAAGGAGCCCATAGACAGTGGGTTAAAAAAAAAATGGATGAACTAAAGAGACGGTTTACGGTGAGGCACAGCCTAGGACAGCGTCCTTCCAAGTGTATCAGCCTAATTAGTTACCCCCAGTGATTGGATACTCCATAGAGTTCACCAAAGAGTATCCAATCACTGGGCGTGACTAATTAGGCTGATACACTTGGAAGGCCACTGCACTAGGTTTTGAGAAAGACCCATAGTTTACCGTGAGGCATGGGTGCTGGCGTCCACTCCTCATTGGCTCCAAGGCTCTGCCATTTCCTCTCCCCTCCTCCTCCAACTCCTCCCCCCGCTCCCCCTGCTCCTGCTCCTCCTGCTCCTCCTCCTCCACTGACCACCACGCTGCGCAGTGTCTCAGGGCCCGAATCCACAGGGGCCATCTGAAAGAAAAGCAAGGCAAGGAGGCCATTTTTGTAGTTTAATGGCAGTGTTTTACGACGGGTTTTAATTGGAAAAAAGACTACACACTAGGGCCTCTTTTCCACTGTCAGTTTTCTGGTAGGCCTACAGCTTGACACAGCGTGACTCAGCTTTTTCTTTTTGCTTTACAATTGAGATGTGTCGTGCCTATTAGAAAAGCAAAAAGTGCGGACTAAAAGAGTGGCCAACAACCTATACCTTTGCTCCATAGATAGATTTCACCAAAATTCTCCAATTTTAAACAAGCCCCGTCACCTATCCATAGGTCTAACACAAAATATTGTGTGGCTTTAAAAAAAAAAAATAGCGATAAATTGTCTAGATTGCTGGCACTCTAACGTCATGAATAAACTGTATGTCTAATGGCTGACTCCACTTCAACTGTATGTAATGGCTGTCTCCATGTTTCAACTGTATGTAATGGCTGTCTCCACTTCAACTGTATGTAATGGCTGTCTCCACATCAACTGTATGTAATGGCTGTCTCAACTTCAACTGTATGTAATGGCTATCTTCAACTGTATGTAATGGCTGTCTCCACTTCAACTGTATGTAATGGCTGTCTCCATGAATCAACTGTATGTAATGGCTGTCTTCACGTCTCCACTTCAACTGTATGTAATGGCTGTCTCCACTTCAACTGTATGTAATGGCTGTCTCCACTTCAACTGTATGTAATGGCTGTCTCCACTTCAACTGTATGTAATGGCTGTCTCCACATCAACTGTATGTAATGGCTGTCTCCACTTCAACTGTATGTAATGGCTGTCTCCACTTCAACTGTATGTAATGGCTGTCTCCATGCTTCACATATTGAAAATGTCTGGTGACGGCCCTGCATACCTGGTGCCAGGTGGGCACTTCCTCCCAACGCGCCACGGGCCGGTCCATCCCCATGCTGAGGCCTGCGGAGATACAACAACACAAATTTGTAGTTCAATAGCCGTGTCTTATAATGGGCTTCAATGGGAGAAAAGACTACGCGCCAGGCTACCTGTAGGCCAATAGGCCATTTTTGCAGTTATATTAGTTAGTGTGTGTGTGTATATATATATTACATACATACATCCCTATATATATTAGGGATACATCTATTAGCACTAATAGATACAATGTTCCTGTATAAGTAACTTGTGAGGCATGTACAAAGCAAAATCAAACAATTGTTAGGCATGTATTCGCAAATGTCTTTTTCATGCACAATCAGGGATTTATTACCAATTTAACTTTAGTAAGGACCTAGGAGGCCTTAGCATTTGCTTAGTACATGCTTTACAAGTTGCATATGCAGGCATTAACATTGTATGTATTAGTGCTAATAGATGTGTCCCTAAAATAAAGTGTTACCATGTTAGTTTAATAGCTGTGTTTTTGTTCATGTTTTTTTTGTAGTTCAATAGCTGCGTCTTATAATGGCCGTCAATGGGAGAGAGGACTACATACTAGTCTACCTGAAGAGGCGATTTTTGTAGTTCAATAGCTGTGCTTTGCTATGGGTTTCAATGGGAGAAAAGACTACAAACCTGCACCCGCTCCTCCTCCTCCTCCTCCTCCTCCTCTCCAGAATCCTCCGGAGGCCCGCAGCTCCCGCGGGTCAGCAAAGTCCAGCAGAGCGCTGAAGAAGAAGAGGAAAGAAAAGAGGAAGAAGAAGAAGAAGAAGAAGAAGAAGAAGAGGAAGAAAGAGAAGAAGAAGAAGAAGAGGAAGAAAGAGAAGAAGAATAAGAAGAAGAATAAGAAGAAGAAGAAGAAGAAGAAGAGGAAAGAAAAGAGGTAGAAGAAGAAGAGGAAGAAGAAGAAGAGGAAGAGGAAGAAAGAGAAGAAGAAGAAGAAGAAGAAGAAGAAGAAGAAGAAGAAGAAGAAGAAGAAGAAGAAGAAAGAGAAGAAGAAGAAGAAGAAGAAGAAGAAGAAGAAGAAGAAGAAGAAGAAGAAGAAGAAGAAGAAGAAGAAGAAGAAGAAGAAGAAGAAGAGGAAGAAAGAGAAGAAGAAGAAGAAGAAGAAGAAGAAGAGGAAAGAGAGGAAAAGGAAGAAGAAGAGGAAGAAAGAGAAGAAGAGGAAGAAAGAGAAGAAGAGGAAGAAAGAGAGGAAGAAGAAGAAGAGGAAGAAAGAGAAGAAGAATAAGAAGAAGAAGAAGAAGAAGAGGAAAGAAAAGAGGTAGAAGAAGAAGAGGAAGAAGAAGAAGAGGAAGAGGAAGAAAGAGAAGAAGAAGAAGAAGAAGAAGAAGAAGAAGAAGAAGAAGAAGAAGAAGAAGAAGAAGAATTTCACTGTCACTATACAATTACAGTAACATGTCATTTTGGAAACAGCCCACAGATGCCAGGACGCAGCTTATAGAGTGAATAAGTCGTTAATAAATCATTAATAAGTCATTAAGTAAGTCAGTAAACAGCAACTGCAGCAGCTCTGTCCGTCCGTCCGTCTGTTTGTTTATCTACAGTATGTCACAGAAGTGAGTACACTCCTCACATTTCTGCAGGTTTGTAAGTTTATGTTTTCATGAGTGAACATTAAAGAATTCTGAGTCAGACACAACGAACAGTAGCTAGCGTACAACTTATGAAGCCACTTCCCAATGTTGACACCATTAATGCAGTCAGTCCCACTACCATGTTTGATTTCACCAGACCAGAGACTTTTCTTTGTACAAATCACTTTTTACCACCACACATGCTTGACACCATCTAAAGCAATTTTATTGATCTAGGTCTCATCAGAGACAGAGTCAGGACTGGACTGAGGGAGGGACTGGACTGTCTGTCTGCCTAAAGTCTGTCTGTCTGTCTGTCTGTCTACCTGAAGTCTTGTCCTCATATGTCTGTCTGTCTGTTTGTCTGTCTGTCTGTCTATCTTTCTGTCTGTCTGTCTGCCTGTCTGTCTGTCTGTCTGTCTGTCTGTCTGTCTGTCTGTTTGTCTGTCCAGGCCTGGACTGGGAGAACAAAATGGCCCGGGCATTTTTGGCCCAGACCAGCCCCTCATAATCAGCGGAGCACATCCGACTACTTATTGACCAAGCGGCCTATGCGAAAAGGCGCAATATTCATGCATGAATCTCTCTTTCAGCTACCAGAAAACACCAGGAAATGTGCGCTGACTATATCAACTATTTATTTAAAATGAATCTTAGTTTGGGCAGTGGTTTAGAAATGCAATAGATGACCACACTCACAGCAAACGTAATCTAGGCCTACTCTACTGCTCTCTCTAACTCAACCTCATCCTGGCCTGGTTTGACTAGATGAGAAGAGGGAGATAGATAATTAATCACAATGTAGCCTATGCAGCACTTCCAAAATATTCAAATTAAAATTCAGTAGTATTCAGTGTAAAGCCTACTCATACAAAATGACCTAGATTAATGTTAAATTGAGGGTTTCTTCTAACAGGTGCATTAGAAGAGGGGTTAATTTCCTGTTATCAAAATGCATCTCTCATTGCATAAGGAAGCTACTTTAATAGCTTGAATGATGAAAGAAAATCATGAACTGTAGCCTATCACCACAATGATTTAGTGTGTCAAATATGTTAAGAAAGCATTAACACACTGAAGTTTCAAAATGAGCAGTGCTGAAAGTGGTAGGCTACATATAAAATAGTCTACAGATAAAACTGTATCAAAAGCTTATTCAAAAGAAATTCTTCAATCATTTATCATTTCTAATTGTCCTGGATAAAATAACAGCTGAGAGAGAGAGAGAGAGAGAGAGAGAGAGAGAGAGGCTATGTCTTTACCTACAGAATATGGTTTTATTGTGTTTCAAGAGGAGTTACAATTTTTTTTTAAATCCGTTTGCCAAATATTTTCCACACGCGAGACGCGACAACCGTTACACGACATAGCCTATGGACATTTTCACTGCGTGGTAAATGTGATTATTATGCAAACGATCGCTGAATATTTAGCGAGAGTAGGCACGAGTTTGACAGTCTTCGAAACGCATTTGGTACACGGAATGGTTTAGAACAACACCACTGGTGTTCCATTTAATGCTATACATTTGGCACACTGCCGTGGCTACTATATTGTTAATATTATTCACGTCAGTGGTTTGGTGTATGGAATGTTTGTCTTCTCAATTGCTTATGTCCGTGAGTCGTGCGACCGGTTCAAAACACTCAAGCACACTTATGATGGTGGAAATGAATGGCCTATTTAATATTAATGTTTAATGCTGAAGTGAGAGTTGGGGAGAGGCATGGTTTAAAAGAACAGATCTTGACTTGACTCATATCTGTCAGGGCTCGTAGAGGCCGCTTCACCTGCTGTCTCCTAGCGTGCTCCTTCACTTCCAACATGCAGAAGTTGTTGTCAGGGCCGGTTCTGGCTTATTTGGCGCCCTAGGCGAGTTTGAGTTCTGCCCCCCCCGGTACCGGTAGTAAGCTTAAGTAAATAGCATCAAGAACAATAACTGTTTTGCATCAAATGGATTTCTGGTTCTTTTGGACAGCCCACCAACACATCAGACTGAGTCGCATGAAAGTACCTTCACTGTGTGGTGTCTTGGATGTAATGGTGGTGGTGCCCCCAACCCCAGATGAGAGGGAGGTTATCAATGTGTTTGAATTGTAAAATGGAATTGAAATGCCAGGAGAGTGGTACAGTACATTTGCATGTCAAATGCATGTGTAGACAATAGGCCTACCAAGGAGGTCTGCATTGATAGCCTATCTACACTACCTACAGCATCACAAAGCATGGCAGCATAACAATTTTAATAAGCAACACGTTTGTGCTGTCTATGATTCCAAACCAATTTCATTTCTGTACTGGAAATAGTGGTGCATTTGTGAGTAGGAGAATGAGAAGGGGGCTGTCTATGTGTTTGAACCGGAGGGACAGGGTGAGAGAAAGGGAGAAAAGCTGTCACGCTTTTGAATTTCATAATATACAAAATATAGTAAATAGCCTCACTTGTCTGCAATACTACATCACTCAGCATGAAAACATGCTGTGCATGGTTCTCTTACATGATTAATGTAGGCCTATATGTCATTCTGGTCTGGAAACAATGTTTTTTTTTTTAAGCTTACAACAAGCAGGTAATTCATTCAAGTGGATGGAAGGAGATATGGCAGCTAAACTTGTTTTAAACATGGCACCAGTCTTACTTTACATTGCTGGTCAACCTAAGCAAGTATTATGATGTCAGGTGGGTGTTAGTGAGTAGGCTACTAACAGCTACTTTACTGGATTTCATTGCTTGGCATACTTGGCTAATGTTAGCATGCTAACTAGCGATTTCTCAGATCAAAAGCAAAGCTCTTTTTTCCCTCTAATTCCAAACAGTAGCCTCATAACTATTAGGCTTTACATTATCACAAACGGTTGCTGATTAAACCACATACTTCCAAAACACCCTCTGCAACTCCTGCACCATGCAATGACTGGTTTAATGAGAACATAACACTTCTCCACCCAGCAGAGCAGCACTATTGTTTGCGCTTGCCCTCTGTCTCTCAAGTGAGTCTCCAAATTCAAAATAGATCGCACGCTGTCACTCCTCCCGCCCCCTTTCTCAGGACTGTCTGTTTATTGGTTCACAGACTTCCCAGAGACAGTTGAAAGCGATATTACTATTGGCTGAGGGGCGCTTTGCCGTGAGGAGCGCTTTCGCCACGCTTTGTTGATTGCGACTTCATAAAAAAAAAACCATATCGCAAAATTACGCACCGGAGAGCGCCATTTCGGCGCTCTTTCTTCACATTGCGCTCTAGGCGACCGCCTAGCCGGCCTATGCTTATAACCGGCCCTGGTTGTTGTCCCTCTCATGCTGCTACAACACTACATGTGTGAACACATTATCTTGCCTCTGCTGCAAGTTTTTTTTTTATCCCTTTTCCGCAAGGTTTTCCACACCACCTTTTAGTTTTCGTCTCTCCATCGCTTGTGTCTCAAATTTGCGCGCGTAATGCAGGGTAGGGGTGGGGCCGCAATGAATAGTTAAGTCCGACTCAGATGCACCAATGGGACACCCCCTCCCTCTACCCCCTTTATGTGTGGACTGATGTCATTGGAGGAGGGCCGAGGGCCGTCAGCACGAAATTGTGGGCCGCCGGTCACATTTTTTTTTAAAACATTAATAACAATTATTTTTATAAACCGACATCACCGGCCCTCTAGGGGCGTCGGCCCACCGGGATTTTGCCCGGTTTGCCAGATTGCCAGTCCAGCCCTGTGTCTGTCTGTCTACCTGAAGTCTTGTCCTCTTCTGTCTGTCTGTTTGTCTGTCTGTCTGTCTGTCTGTCTGAAGTCTTGTCCTCATCTGTCTGTCTGTCTGTCTGCCTGAAGTCTTGTCCTCGTCTGTCTGTCTGTTTGTCTGTCTGTCTGTCTACCTGAAGTCTTGTCCTCGTCTGTCTGTCTGTCTGTCTGTCTGTCTGTCTGTCTGTCTACCTGAAGTCTTGTCCTCGTCTCCTCCAATAGGAAACGTCTCTGACGTCCTCAGGGTGGGGGGGTCCTTCCAACATGGCCGCCGCAGCGATGGCCGAACTGTAGCTCAAACTGGGGGCGTCGTAGAACCTGAGGAAACAGAGAGGAGGCCTGTTTAGTAAAGTACTGTTGTATCGTATCGTATCGTATCGTATCATATAGTATCGTAACAAACTCTTACCCGCTGTCGGCCGTGAGCGAGTCCCCGAGAGGGAGGGCTTGTTGTGCTCCTGGATCGCCAAGGTAACCCACGATCATCGCAGGCTGCTGAGGAAGGGGGAGGGGCTGCTGCTGAGCCGGAAGGGGCGGGGCCATGTCTTTCCTGCGTGCAATTTGTCGGTCAGCCGCGTTGACTCCTCCCACGCCACCATCGCAGAGGTTGGAATTCCTATCAAGAGAATAGAAGATGTGTAGTGTTTTATTGAACTACAAAAATGGCCTCTTCAGGTAGCCCAGTATGTATTCATCCCACTGAAGCACATTATAAAACACGGCTATTGAAATACAAAAATGGCCTGTACGGTACTTACAGTGAGTAGCCAGCAGCACCCGCGTTAGCGTCCATCCCATAGCCGTCGTAAGCTCCTCCCATTCCCCCTCCTGCAGGGCCGCGATTGGCCAGCTCATTGTTGTTATTGCTGCTAACAGATAGAGAGAGAGAGAGAGAGAGAGAGAGAGAGAGAAACACAGAGATAGAGCGAAAGACAGGGGTTAACATTCTCGTGTAAACTTAGATAACACCATATATAAAGTATTTACAACACTGTGGCGAATGGTCTCTTCAGGTAGCCTAGTGTGTAGTCTTTTCCCCCATTGAAACCCAATATACAACGTGGCTATTAAACTGCAAAAATGGCCTCGTCATGTAGCCTACTGTGTAGTCTTTTCGTTTTGATTAATTGTGCAGCCCTACGGTTGAACAGATTGTTGGCGGCTATTTTTGTAGTTCAATACAACAGGTCTTATAATGGGTTTCAATAGGAGAATAGACTACACACTAGACTACGTGAAGAGGCCATTTTTTGTAGCTCAATAGCCACATCTTACAATGGGTATCAATGGGAGAAAAGACTACAAATGTGCAGACTTACTGTGTGCCATGGCGGCCGAGGACAATGGTGTTGTTGTTGCCATATTGTTGTTGTTGTTGTTGCTGTTGGAGACGCTGGTGGTACTGCAGCTTGTTGTTGTTGTCCAATTGGCCAGCAGTCGCCGTGGAGACGGCTGCCGACGAGGAGGTGGGGCACGATGGGGGTGTGGCAACTGTTGGATGAGGAGAAGAGAAGAGAGGAGAGGAGAGGAGAGGAGAGGAGAGGAGAGGAGAGGAGAAGAGAGGAGAGGAGAGGAGAGGAGAGGAGAGGAGAGGAGAGGAGAGGAGAGGAGAGGAGAGGGGAAGGAGAAGAGAGGAGAGGAGAAGAGAGGAGGGGGGAGGAGAGGAGAGGGGAGGAGAGGAGAGGAGAAGAGAGGAGAGGAGAAGAGAGGAGAGGAGAGGAAAGGAGAAGAGAGGAGAGGAGAGGAGAGGAGAGGAGAGGAGAAGAGAGGAGAGGAGAGGAGAGGAGAAGAGAAAAGAGGAGAGGAGAGGAGAAGAGAGGAGAGGAGAAGTGAGGAGAGAAAAGGAGAGGAGAGGAGAAGTGAGGAGAGAAAAGAAGAGGACAGGAGATGAGAGGAGAAGAGAAGTGAGGAGAGGAGAGGAGAGGAGGGGAGATGAGAGGAGAGGAGAGGAGAGGAGAGGAGAGGAGAAGAGGAGAGGAGACGAGAGAGGAGAGGAGAAGAGAGGAGAGGAGAAGTGAGGAGAGAAAAGGAGAGGAGAGGAGAAGTGAGGAGAGAAAAGAAGAGGAGAGGAGATGAGAGGAGGGGAGATGAGAGGAGAGGAGAGGAGAGGAGAGGAGAGGAGAGGAGAGGAGAGGAGAAGTGAGGAGAGAAAAGGAGATGAGAGGAGAAGAGAAGTGAGGAGAGGAGAGGAGAGGAGAGGAGAGGAGAGGGGAGGAGAGGAGAAGAGAGGAGAAGAGGAGAGGAGAGGAGAGGAGAAGAGGAGAAGAGGAGAAGAGGAGAAGAGAAGAGGAGAGGAGAGGAGAGGAGAGAGGAGAGGAGAGGAGAGAAGATGAGAAGGGAAGGAGAGGGAAGGAGAGGAGAGAAGAGGAGGGGAGATGAGAGGAGAGGAGAGGAGAGGAGAAGTGAGGAGAGAAAAGGAGATGAGAGGAGAAGAGAAGTGAGGAGAGGAGAGGAGAGGAGAGGAGAGGAGAGGAGGATAGAGGAGGAGAGGAGAAGAGGAGAAGAGAGGAGAGGAGAAGTGAGGAGGAGAGGAGAAGAAGAAGAGAAGAGAGGAGAGGAGAGGAGAGGAGAGGGGAAGGGAAGGAGAGGAGAAGAGAGGAGAGGAAAAGATGAGAAGGAGAGGAGAGGAAGGAGAGGAGAGGAGAGGAGAGGAGAGGAGAGAGGAGGACCGAGGAGAAGAGGGGAAAGGGGGAGAGGAGAGAGGAGAGGAGAGGAGAGGAGAGGAGAGGAGAGGAGAGGAGACGTGAAGAAGAGGAGAGGAGAGGAGAGGAGAGCAGAGCAGAGCAGAGGAGAGATGTGTACAGAGGAGAGAGGAGAGGAGAGGAGAGGAGAGTAAAGAACAGTAGAGGAGAGGGGATGTAAGGAGAGGAAGAGAGGAGAGGAGTAGAGAGGGGAGGAGAGGAGATGAGAGGAGAGGAGAGGAGAAGAAGAGAGCAGAGAGAGGACCAGAGAGGAGATGAGAGTGGAGAGGAGGAAATGAGACGAGAGGAGAAGAGGAGAGGAGAAGAGGAGAGGAGAGGAGAGGAGAGGAGAGCAGAGCAGAGCAGAGCAGAGGAGAGGAGAGGAGAGGAGAGGAGAGCAGAGCAGAGCAGAGCAGAGGAGAGGAGAGGAGAGGAGAGGAGAGGAGAGGAGAAGTGACGAAGAGGAGAAGAGAGGAGACTGGAAGGAGAGGAGAGGAGAGGAGAGGAGATGAGAGGAGAGGAGAGGAGAAGTGAAGAAGAGGAGAAGAGAGGAGACGGGAAGGAGGGGAGAGGAGAGGAGAAGAGAGAAGAGAGGAGAGGAGAGGAGAGGAGAGGAGAGGAGAGGAGAGGAGAGGAGAAGATGGGAGAGGAGAGGACAGGAGAGGAGAGGAGAGGAGAGGAGAGGAGAGGAGAGGAGAGGAGAGGAGAGGAGAGGAGAGGAGAGGAGAGGAGAGGAGAGGAAGGACCTTGACCTTTACTTGACCTCAGAGATTCAGAGGGTAGGAAGTGGAACCTCTTTTTCAATGATGCCAAGATTCAGCGCAAACAGATACCAACACATAGAGTGAACCTGGTCTAATCGTATCAATTCAAAGAACTTCCACACCATGAATACAAATGAAGAGACGTATTACGGTCGGGTCATCCCAGGGCGGTCAGCTCTATGTTCCCACAGCCCATTGGTCCCACAGCCCATTGGTCCCACATCCCGTTGGTCCCACAGCCCGTTGGTCCCACAGCCCATTGTTCCCACAGCTCTATGTTCCCACAGCCCATTGGTCCCACAGTCCGTTGGTCCCACAGCCTATGCCTTGAACATGCCTTTCTCCCTGCCATGGGACATAGGGCCTAAATTTGAATACATTGGGCCAGCAGGTATAAGCTGTGGGACACATGGGCTGTGGGACCAATGGGCCTAAAAATTAATGTTAAAAGTCTTTTTTAGCATCTTGTTTTCATTTTATCAGGTCTGTAAACATTGCATCTTTTGTGTTAGTAGGACAATTTGGGGTTCTTTTTGCAAGTAAATGCTCTAAATGACATTCAGAGGAAATGTTGTCGGTAGTTTAAAGCAGTGGTTCTTAACCTGGGGTGCGGGCACCCCCTGGGGGTGCGCCAGAGATTTCAGGGGGTGCACAGAATTTTGTTTGTGGTGAGGTTGTGATCAAAATTCTGATTCTAAACCTCATAATTAAGCCAAATCAAGAACAAATTAAAACATGTTTTGGACCTAATGTGAAGTTATTAAAGAATTGATTAATGTCTAAAGCAAGAATCATTGTAATTATTCATTAAATCACTTTTTTGTGCGTATACACGTATAGACGCTTGGTTTGGGGGTGCACGGCTTGTCTTGGGCAGAGTTTAGGGGGTGCTTCAAGAAAAAAGGTTAAGAACCACTGGTTTAAAGCATGAAACAAGAATGTTTGTTTTACTCAAAACGCTATCGATAGTAAAATCAGAAAAACTGAGAATTTCGAAGTGGTCTCTATTTACATTATATAAATGTTTAAAGAAACTCCCGCACACTGACCATTTCGCTGTTCTTTCTTTAATAAACGACGTTCCGAAACGTCGTTTATTAAAGAAAGAACAGCGAAATGGTCAGTGTGCGGGAGTTTCTTTAAACTATTGCTGAGTGACCCATGGTGCCATCTCCGACGCACCTGCCAGCTGAGGTGTGCGAAAAAAGCCGAAGCTTAACATATTATAAATGTAAAATGTTTCCAAACCTGAGGTGGCAGGGGCTGCAGCAGAGGTTGAGCAGGCCGACGCGGATCCGGCTGGGAGTTGGGCCTGATGCGGGCCGGTGCCGGTGGTGGCGGCGGTGGACGAGGAGCTTCGAGCGAGTTTATAACCGTGAGAGATCAACAGGTCCTCCACACTATACATCACTGCCTCTCACTACAGCAGTGTGTGTGTGTGTGTGTGTGTACGTGTGTGCGTGTCTGGGTGTGTGCGTGTGTGTTTGTGTGTGTGTGTCTGTGTGTGTGTGTGCGTGTGTGTATGTGTGTGTGTGTGTGTGTATGTGGTGGTGGTGGGAGACACGTCACGTGAGAATAGTTGCGATTGTGTTTTGTTTTAGCTGGTGTATTAGTTTGTTAGCGGTAGACTTAGCTTGTTAGCATTAGCTGTTAGCTTGAGTCTTTGGCTTTGGATGATAATATGTGAGAGTGTTGTGTTGTGTTGTGTTGTGTGGTGTGGTGTGTTAGCTTGTAAGTCTTAGTTTTCCAGCAAAAAAAAATTCCTAAAAAAAACAAAAAAAAAACCTTACCGCCTTGGACGTACTAACTACGAAAGTTCTATTGGTGTTTCCATGGCCATGAATCTAAAGAAAACAAAAACAGGCAGACAGCCATCCTAAACAGCCCAATTGGGCGGGAAACCACCCCCAATCTGGCAACAATGATGTGTGTGGTTGTATGTGGTGTGTGTTTGAGAGTGTTGTTAGCAGTGTGCTAGCTGTTTTGTTGACCCTTTCCCTAACTATTGTAGTACAATAGCCGTGTTTTATAATGGGTTTCAATGGGAGAAACGACTACACACTAGGCTAGTTGAATCTGCAATTTTTGCAGTTCAATAGCCATGTCTTATTATGGGTTTCAATGGGAGAAAACACTACACACTAGAAAGAGAAAGTGGCGTTGACGTTTAGCTGCTAGCGTTTAGCCACTAACCACAGGATCCATGTTGTGGTGTCTTTGTGTAGTAGTGTTTCTCAGTTTTATCTTTTAATACTAAGGGGGGCGTTGGCAGGCTTTTGATAAGGCCATTTTTGTAGTTCATTAGCTGTATTTCGTAATGGGTGTCAACAGAGGGAACTACACGCCAGACTATTTGAAGAGGTCATTTTTGTAGTTCAATAACTGTTTCATAATTTCTTTCAATAGGAGAAAAGACTGATGGTGATCAAGACGTTAACACTTCTAAACCTTTTTTTGACTTTTAAACTTTTTTACATTAAAAATGTTCAAAGACATAAGGCAGTCTAGAGTTGTTTATACCAAGACCTGTTTACACTTAGAAAATAAAAACGTTATTTTAAGACATAGGACAGACATTAGCTGTTTGTAACACTGACTTTTTTCGGTCTTATGTTGGGATCCAATGGGAGAAAAGACTACAAATGGCTACCTGAAGAGGCCATTTTTGTAGTGCAATAGCCACGTTTTACAATGGGTTTCAATGGGATGAAAGACTACACGCTAGGCTACCTGAAGAGATCATAAGACAAGACTACACTATAAAGAATCGAGTGTCAAGCCTCAGCTCAGGCTTGAAATGTTTAAACTTAAAAAAAACCTTTTAAAAGTCTTTTTGGACAAACGTCAAAGATACAGAATTTTAGTAACAACAACATTTATACAAGACAAAAAGAATGGCAGACATTGCCGTGGAGTTAGCTTGCCAAGTCAGAGGCTGTCGGCAGCCATTTTTTGTAGTTAAAAAGCCAAGTCTTATAATGGGCCTCAATGGGAGAGAAGACTACACGCTAGGCAGTGTGTTAGCGGAAGGTTTCTTTGCTTGCGACACCAATGAATCCACACACATGCGTTTTTGGCTAGCGATGCTAAAGAACTCCATTTGTTTATGAAAGCTTTGTGGTTAGCTAGAGGTTACAAAACACACAAACAAGTTGTGTGTACGCAGGCAATGTATGGCACAAGTTCGAGGTTGTTGGCGGCCAGCTGAAGAGACCATTTATGTAGTTCAATAGCCACGTCTGATAATGGGTTTCAATGGGATAGAAGACTACAGACTAGGCTAGCAATGCTGACTCAGCAGTCTCCAAGCTGGCTTCATTTATATATTTTTGTCGCCTTGAAAATGGCCTGAATTAACAGTCCTGTGGTAGCCAGTCTATCTTTCTGCTCCTTCCTGTGAGAAGTTACATGTGAGAAGACAACACTTCCTCTCTGTGTGTGTGTCTGCCTCAGAGACAGGAACAGTCTTTAGATGGAGGAGAACAGTCAGTGTGTAATTTGGACAACGCGAGCCAGAAGTGGCTACATTAAATGCTATCTTCTCAACACTGAATGCATATTTTTTTTAAAAACATGAATGAAAATGCTATTCAAATCAGCCAGTTTATTCAATGGCTCTCTGAAAGAAACGAGCCACTGAGATCCGTCAGAGGGCCAAAAATCTCCAGTTTATCTTTGCCAGACGAGCTACCCTATTCCATTATACACTGGATGTTACTAGCTCAATAGCCCGAAGAGGCCATTTTTGTAGTTAAATAGCCGTGTCTTAAAATAGGTTTCAATGGCAGAAAAGACTACACACTAGGCTAGGATGATCCAAACCTGGTACAACCCCTGTTTTACTTTAACAAGAATTGAAAACCGTGACCTTGATACTGTGTCACGGTTGCCAGAAAAGGGTTGCCAGGTGTGACCTTTTTGTTTAGATTATAATAATTGCTAGTATTTAATAAGTAAAAAGGAAACTTGATTCCGATACTGAGTGATAGATGCTGATTTATGATGTCTGTGAAAGTGTGTTGATCTAAGGAGTCTATTGATTTCCTATGTGATCTATTTGATTGATATATTGATCATATTTACTGATTTGTTTCCTGTTGATTTTAAGTTGGCAGCTTCGAGTAGTCAATAATAGGGCAAACGTGCAGTCAAAACTGCAGTTTATTGGCGGCCATTTTTGTAGTTCAATAGCTGAGCCTTACAATAGGTTTCAAAGGAAGAAAAGACTACACATTTGTAAAGTAAATTTCCAGTTAGTAAAAAAAAAAACATATTCAATTATCAGCACAACTGATTAGTTGTGAATCTAATTAACTAGGTCCGAATCAACCTAACTTTTAGGGGATGTGTTGAACAATGAAGCGAGTTTAAAAATGTTCAATGCGCTTTGAATTCTTTTTTTTTAAGTCTAGAATGAATGGCACCTAATGGTTAGCTTATATGTACTGTGTCTTCAAGTTTTAAACAAGGAGTTGATACTCTTAGGTAATGGTTAAGCTTGTGTGGCGTAAACATTTAAGTTAGCTGAACACAACCTACCAAATGTTTCAAGCACATAAAAAACAACTTAGGTTATGCTATTGTGACGCTCAATTGTACGTTGGCTTGACACAACCTATCAAATGTGTCAAATACGAAAAAAAGGTGTTAGGTTGGCTTGGCATACGCACAGTCAAAAACTGACTTCACACTAGGCCACCCGAAGAGGCCATTTTTGTAGTTCAATAGCCACCTCCTATATTGGTTTTGCCTCAGAAGAAAACTTCTGTGACAAAGAAACGAAAGTGTCTTACGTTAAGTCTCCCGTTAAGACACACATTTGCGATATGCAATACTATTACATTTGGCTAAACTTCACGTCATGTTTAATTTATTAAACTTAACGTCGTCATTGTTGTTACGGTTACCATATCCGGCCCTTGGGGAATGCCCTCGTCTGATGGATAACCATTTTTTTGTAGTTCAACAGCCACGTCGTTTGATGGGTTTCAATTCGAGAAAAGACCACAAATGGCTGACTACAGGGTTCCCAGATGTGTAGTAAATGCTCCAAAAAGCACTAAGTCCCGCCCTATAACATGCTACTGATTTTTATGCCCATAAATCTCCAGAACCACCAAACGGAGACGGTCTTCCTAAACATCCCAAATGTTTATAGAAGAAAAATGAAACCTCACGACGTCATTTTTGTAGTCCAATAACCACGTTCTATTTATGGGCTTCAATGGCAGAAAAGACCACACACTAGGCTAACTGAAGAGGCCATTTTTGTAGTTCAATAGCCTTGTTTTATAATGGGTTTCAATGGGAGGACGGACTACAAAAATGGCATGGCTTGTCGTCTCTACCCATCAGGAGGACAAAAATCCTCTCCGGGGTAGAAACAAACACTCAAAAGTAACATTTGCCGTTAGAGAAAAAAAAACAACCAAACAAGAAAAAAACTAAAAACGTTAATACAATATAACAATAATATTTCAAACACTTTTATATTTATAACAAAAAATAGTAAGAAATATTAATGAATGACTGAAATAAATAATTAGATGTAACGACTCTTGCCTTCTCTGTGCTGTGTTAATGTTTATGTGTCAACTTTTGGTTAAAGCACTTTGAGTCAACTGTATAGTTGTCAAATTGTGCTATATAAATGCATTTTGTTGTTGTTGGTGGTGTTAATGTGGACATAACAGAGACATAACATTTGCAAATGAATAAATCAATGAATAAATAAATAAATGTGCCTAGTTATTATTATGATTTTACTTTTTGTTTACTTGTTAGTGTGTCACGATGGGAGAGGGGCCAAATTAATTTTAATTATTCAATGTAAACTGAACATTTTATTGAGGTGGCCCACATTTGCTTTCCCTGATTACGCGTGTTGGCAGTTGGAATTTCTTTGCTGATCAAGTTAGTGCAACACTGGCTGCAGAGGCCATTTTTGTAGTCCAGTAGCTGAAAAGGCCATTTTTGTAGTCCAATAGCTGTGGGTATCAATGAGAGAAAAGGCTACACATGAGGTGGACAATTATAGACAAGTTAGAGCAACAATTGCTTGGGTTGAGGGTTTTTTTTGTCACTGACAACTATGTATTCCCTGATTAAATGAAGATGTATTTAATAAATAAATAAATAAATAAATAAATAATTTCCTCGTACTTCTCTCTGACAAACTTAGCGCGTTGGTTTGCCGAATGAATACTTTTCAATTTGCGTCGCCTCGTCTTTCCTTTTGTGTTGTGATTGTTGATACGCAGTTTTTTCAAATCGATTCATTTTTTCCCATTGAGGTGTTTTTTCACTTTATTTTTCATTTATTTCACTTCATTTTTGTTTTCGAAAATGACCAACTGTATGTGTTCATAACCAACAAAAATGTAAAAGTTAAAATCTGAAGAAAAAGGCTACATGGGGGGAAAGAACTTTAAACATTACGTTATTTTTAAAAAAAATGTTTAACTGGTTGATATAAACGATTACAGCGAAATGGCACTTGTGTGGATTTTTTTAGCTTATTAGTCAGTCGTAAGATAACAAGTTAGCTTAGCATCAACAGACGCATTGCAAGAATGTGTAGTCTTTTTACTCATAGACGTCTGTGTTAAACATCAACTACAGAACTACAAGAACTACAGACCTACAGCGTAGCATTTATCTGCACAGTGCCAACAGTGCTTTTTGTGATATTTGTTAACGAAACGATTCTTCTGAACATCTCTTAGGCGATGGTAATTCAACGAGGCATAAATCTCATCTCTACTTCTGAGTGTGTTTTTCATGTTCTCCAGTGTACAGATATTGGGTCAGTAAGTCAGCGTTGCCAGATGTGACTAATGATTTCCAGCCCCAATAAATGCTAACAGAAAAACCCTACTGTTTTCCAAGTCAGATCAGGGTTGCCAGATTCGACTGATTATTTCCAAAATTCCCAAATTTAAAAAAAAAGTTTGATTTCTACGGCCATGAATTGACAGAAACAACAAAAGCCCAACTAGGCGGGAAACCAACTAGGCCCCCAATCTGGTAACAAGGCAGAGGGGCGGCTGGTAAACGTTTCCCATGCGGCTTAGTGCAAAAACTGCCCAATCTGGCAACACATGCGGTTGTAGTCTGTTGTCGCGCCTTTAGGCCAAGTGAGTAAATTCATCCATCCAGTCCAGTGAGCAGAGGCATCCTAATCCAACATGCGTCTGTAGTTGCGGGTGAGTAAATCCGTCCGTACGGCCGGCTCCCAAAATCCAATCAGCAGATTCTACACATATCAAATCCAGTGATGTGCTCTTGATAGGCAGCTGTCAAACAGGCATCACACTGCAGAGAGAGAGAGAGAGAGAGGGAGAGAGAGAGAGAGAGAGAGAGAGAGAGAGAGAGGGAGAGAGGGAGAGGGAGAGGGAGAGGGGGAGGAAGAGAGGGAGAGAGAGGGAGAGAGAGAGAAGGAGAGAGGGAGAGGGAGAGGGAGAGAGGGAGAGGGAGAGAGAGAGAGAGGGGGGGGAGGNGGAGAGAGAGGGAGAGGGTGGGAGAGAGAGAGGGGGAGGAGGAGAGAGGGAGAGAGAGAGGGAGAGAGAGAGGGAGAGGGAGAGAGAGAGGAGAGAGGGGGGGGGGAGAGGGAGAGAGGGAGAGGGTGGGAGGGGGAGAGAGGGAGAGAGGGAGAGGGTGGGAGAGAGAGAGAGGGAGATAGAGAGAGGGAGAGAGAGAGAAGGAGAGAGGGAGAGGGTGGGAGGGGGGAGAGAGGGAGAGGGTGGGAGGGGGAGAGAGGGAGAGGGTGGGAGGGGGAGGAAGAGAGAGAAAGAGGTGGGGGGAGATGGGAGAGGAAGAGAGAGAGAGGGAGAGAGAGAGAGAGAGGGAGAGAGGGAGAGGGAGAGAGGGAGAGGGGGAGAGAGGGAGAGGGTGGAAGGGGGAGGAAGAGAGAGAGAGAGGTGGGGGGAGATGGGAGAGGAAGAGAGAGAGGGGGGGAGGGAGGGAGGGGGAGAGAGGGAGGGGGAGAGGGTGGGAGGGGGAGGAAGAGAGAGAGAGGAGGGGGGAGATGGGAGAGGAAGAGAGAGAGGGGGAGAGGGTGGGAGGGGGAGAGAGGTGGGGGGGAGAGGGAGAGGGAGATGGCAGAGAGAGAGAGGGGGAGAGGGTGGGAGGGGGAGAGAGAGGGGGAGAGGGGGGAGGAAGAGAGAGGGAGATGGGAGAGAGAGGGAGAGGTGGGAGGAAGAGAGAGGGAGATGGGAGAGAGAGGGAGAGGGGGAGAGGGTGGGAGGGGGAGGAAGAGAGAGAGAGATGGGGAGAGGCAGAGGGGGAGAGGGAGAGGAAGAGAGAGAGAGGGTGGGAGGGGGAGAGGGAGATGGGGGAGGAAGAGAGAGAGAGGGGGGGATGGGGGAGGGAGAGAGAGAGGGGGGGAGAAGGAGAAGGTTGAATTGCAAAACAACTTTATTGCATATACCTGGGGGATAGAGAATCACATTGTGCAGCTATGGAGTGACAACCAAAACTAAAACATGACGTAAATAATACAACTAGCTTCACATCCTGCATGAATGTGCAAAAGCAGCACAGAGTACCATTCACACCACAAAAACAGCACAGAGTACCATAACACACCACACAAGCAGCACAGAGTACCATACCACACACAAAAGCTGGAGACAGAGGTGCAAAGACGAGAGAGAGAGAGAGAGAGAGAGAGAGAGAGAGAGAGAGAGAGAGAGAGAGAGAGAGAGAGAGAGAGAGAGAGAGAGAGAGGTTTTGGTCCATTTTCAATGTCTCCAGTTCAATAGTTGTGATTGGTTTGCCAGATTCTTGGCTAGCCTGCCAGACCACTTGCTGCCAAAAAATGTCGGCGTCCAGCGGGTGGCGCAGGTTCACTAGACTAGTTTTCGGCCTGAGCCTTGTGCGGGCTTCACGTTATTTTTGGGATTGCTACATGGTATCATGAGGACAAAAGTGAAACATACAAGCTGCACATTATTGTTGGGTCACACAATGGCAGAGCACTACAAGGGTTATAGATTTGAATCCCACCCTGTCCTCTCCCTACACCTCCTCCATCTGTGGCTGAAGAACCCTTGAGCAAGGCACCAACCCCCTTGCCTGATTATCATTGACTTTCAAATCTCATACTGAGATGTTGGTCTGACCTAGCCTCGCGCGCCATCCTACGTACTTCCGCCAAGACAGTTGGCTCAGCACTACGCCTGGTACCTGTCTTCTGGTACCTGGTTCTGTGGAGCGAAGTTGACCGGTAGGATTTTCGCCGGTGTTCTAACAAACGGTCGTATATTGTAATTTTATCCTAAGGTAGGATGTTCTGTCAGACATGTCTGTTAAACGCTCCTACATCACCATAGATAGACGTCAAACATGTTTGTTCAACAACTTATAAGTTAAACAAAGTCAAATCCTGATTCCTGCTTCCTGCAATCGCGTCAGATCAAACAAAGTCCAGACCATAAATACGAAATGGAAATGGTAGTATTATGGGATGGTCAGGACCAGGCTAGGTCTGACCAGGAAGGCAACGAATAACGTTTCCCAAACGACCTGGTTAACCCGCCTCCCTCGGTTTTAGGGATGCAAAAAATGAATCGATTCATCGACTTAAATCGATCAATGCGTTAATCGATTAAAAAGCATTAATCAAAATTAATCGACAATTCAACTGACAAGAGACCCAGGTGAAATGGGTTTGTGAAGAATGTGTGTGAAGAGGGGTGTGAATAGTGGGAATATTTAAATCACCTTTGGATTAAAGAATTGTAATAGAAATAATTTAAATGTGATATTTTATCTCAATATTTAATTCCATTTTTTAGATTTAGTAGTTTTTTTTCGAGAAACATTGAGATTTCGCGGGGAAAACGGAGCTTATCAATTAATCGTAAGTCGATCGATAAGGCTATCAACTAATGATTAATGAATTAATCGATAATTTGCATCCCTCGTAGGTTTGCAACTGGTCAAGGCCAGAAAAGGCTGTGCCGAAGTTTAAACCAAAACAGCCCAATAGAACATAAACCACGTCACTGCCTTAGTCCCAATAGAACGTCCCAATAGAACTTAAACCATGTCACTGCCTTGAACACACCTCTACCCAGGGCCGTTGGAGCTGCTCGAAGTTGATTGGTTCCCGACAAAGTGGGTGGAGTTCCCGATTTCTCCAGAGCTACTGTATTTGTATTGCTTGTGGCCTGACTAGAGGCAATGCCGAAGGTGTTGCATCACAAGGAGGGTGTGGCCTGGCTACCTAACCCCAGACACTGTAACCAATAACCTGTAAATAATTGCCTGCCATTTTGAATGAAAACGTCTGCTGAAGATAGATGTAGAGGAGGGGAGTAGACCCAAACCTGGACCTTCTGGGCTACCAGAACTGGGGCTCTGACCGCTACACCAAAGAGCCAGGTCACTCAAGTCAATCTATCGCACGATACGTTTCTACAAGAACAATAACATTTTCTGGCCAAGATCAGTTATTTTTACGAGCGTCTTTTGCTATCCTCATCACTCTCTCCCTTTCTCTACCTAGTAGGCACGTTTCACTCGACGCTTTGACGCTTAAACGTTGGTGTACTTTTTATTTTCAGTGCAGTCCTGGCTGATAAAAACATGTATAGTATTGTTGCCCCGGTAACATGCTGACATTCTACTCTCACGGCCCGTTGATGTCAGGGTGTGTTACCGCAGTGGGATAACATGAGGTTGCAGGAATACATGGGCCGACATGAATCTAACACAGCGTACCTGGAGAGGCCATTTTTGAAGTTCAATAGCCACATCTTATAATGGGTTTCAATGGGAGAAAAGACTACACACTAGACTGTGGATGGCAGGGTGTGTTACTGCAGTGTGCCAACATTATGTTGCAGCAATACATAAATCTGGCCTCCACAGAGACCACGTGGACACACTACTCTACTCTACTCTACTCTACTACTCTACTGTACTCTACTCTATTCTACTCTACTGTACTGTACTCTACTGTACTGTACTGTACTCTACTGTTCTCTACTGTACTCTACTCTACTCTACTCTACTCTACTCTACTGTGCTGTACTGTACTGTGTACTCTACTCTACTCTATTCTACTCTACTCTACTCTTCTTTACTCTACTCTAATCTACTCTCTACTCTACTCTACTGAACTCTACACTGCTCTACTACTCTACTCTACACTACACTACTCTACACTGCTCTACACTACACTCTACTCTACTGTACTCTACTCTACACTCTACTCTACTATTCTACTCTACTCTACTCTACTGTACTCTACTCTATTCTACTCTACTCTACTACTCCACTCTACTCTACTCTACTCTACTCTACTCTACTCTACTCTACTGTACACTACTCTACTCCACTGTACTCTACTCTACTCTACTGTACTCTACTCTACTCTACTGTACTCTACTGTACTCTACTGTACTCTACTCTACTCTACTCTACTCTACTCTACGACTATACACTGTACTCTACTATACTATACTACTCTACTACTCTACTCTATTCTACTCTACTCTACTCCACTGTACTCTACTCTACTCTACTCTACTGTACACTACTCTACTCCACTGTACTCTACTCTACTCTACTGTACTTGACTCTACACTACTCTATTCTACTGTACTGTACTCTACTCTACTGTACTCTACACTACTCTACTCTACTGTACTGTACTGTACTCTACTCTAGACTACTCTATTCTACTCTACTTTACTCTACTCTACTGTACTCTACTCTACTATACTCTACTGTACTGTACTGTACTCTACTCTACTCTACACTACTCTAGACTACTCTATTCTACTCTACTCTAGACTACTCTATTCTACTCTACTTTACTCTACTCTACTCTAGACTGCTGCAGACTCAAGACAAGACCACGTGAACAGAGATCAGAACATGTCTCTCGTCACCTCTCTGCTGATCTGGACACACACACACACACACACACACACACACACACACACACACACACACACACACACACACACACACACACACACACACACACACACACACACACACACGCACTGCTGCCATCATAGTTTCCTTCTAACACAAGTAACTATATTTACTATGGAGTGTACACACACACACACACACACACACACACACACACACACATACACATGCACACACACTCACCCACTCACACACACACACACACACACACACACACACACACACACACACACACACACACACACACACACACACACACACACACACACACACACACAGCCCATTATATAGACACCGAGCTATGAATGAGTACATAGTGGCAGGTGATAAGTGGATGTGTGGTGCATCTGGGTAGCGCATGGACACTCCCCTACTGCAGACTGTAATAAAGAGACCCACAATTCTGTAGTCGTGCATTACATGTCTGTGTGTGTATATATACTGCATTAGATGTCTGTGTGTACTATACTACATTACATGTCTGTGTGTGTACTATACTACATTACATGTCTGTGTGTGTACTATACTACATTACATGTCTGTGTGTACTATACTACATTACATGTCTGTGTGTACTATACTACATTACATGTCTGTGTGTGTACTATACTACATTACATGTCTGTGTGTGTACTATACTACATTACATGTCTGTGTGTACTATACTGCATTACATGTCTGTGTGTACTATACTACATTACATGTCTGTGTGTGTACTATACTACATTACATGTCTGTGTGTGTACTATACTACATTACATGTCTGTGTGTGTACTATACTATATTACATGTCTGTGTGTGTGTACTATACTACATTGCATGTCTGTGTGTACTATACTGCATTACATGTCTGTGTGTACTATACTACATTACATGTCTGTGTATACTATACTACATTACATGTCTGTGTGTGTACTATACTACATTACATGTCTCTGTGTGTACTATACTGCATTACATGTCTGTGTGTACTATACTACATTACATGTCTGTGTGTGTATTATACTACATTACATGTCTGTGTGTGTACTATACTACATTACATGTCTGTGTGTGTACTATACTGCATTACATGTCTGTGTGTGTACTATACTACATTACATGTCTGTGTGTACTATACTGCATTACATGTCTGTGTGTGTACTATACTGCATTACATGTCTGTGTGTACTATACTACATTACATGTCTCTGTGTGTGTACTATACTACATTACATGTCTCTGTGTGTATACTACATTACATGTCTGTGTGTACTATACTGCATTACATGTCTGTGTGTGTACTATACTACATTACATGTCTGTGTGTACTATACTACATTACATGTCTGTGTGTTGTATACTACATTACATGTCTGTGTGTGTACTATACTACATTACATGTCTGTGTGTGTGTACTATACTACATTACATGTCTGTGTGCACTATACTGCATTACATGTCTGTGTGTGTATATATACTGCATTAGATGTCTGTGTGTGTGTACTATACTACATTACATGTCTGTGTATATATACTGCATTACATGTCTGTGTGTGTATATATACTGCATTAGATGTCTGTGTGTGTGTACTATACTACATTACATGTCTGTGTGTGTACTATACTACATTACATGTCTGTGTGTGTGTACTATACTACATTACATGTCTGTGTGTGTACTATACTACATTACATGTCTGTGTGTGTACTATACTACATTACATGTCTGTGTGTGTGTACTATACTGCCGTGCGTGTGTGTGTGTGTACTGTACTGCATTAGATGTCTGTGTGTGTACTGTACTGCATTACATGTCTGTGTGTACTATACTACATTACATGTCTCTGTGTGTGTACTATACTACATTACATGTCTCTGTGTGTATACTATACTACATTACATGTCTGTGTGTACTATACTGCATTACATGTCTGTGTGTACTATACTGCATTACATATCTGTGTCTACTATACTACATTACATGTCTGTGTGTTGTATACTACATTACATGTCTGTGTGTGTACTATACTACATTACATGTCTGTGTGTGTGTACTATACTACATTACATGTCTGTGTGCACTATACTGCATTACATGTCTGTGTGTGTACTATACTACATTACATGTCTGTGTGTGTGTACTATACTACATTACATATGTGTGTATATATACTGCATTAGATGTCTGTGTGTCATATCATACATTACATGTCTGTGTGTGTACTATACTACATTACATGTCTGTGTGTGTACTATACTACATTACATGTCTGTGTGTGTACTATACTACATGTCTGTGTGTGTACTATACTACATTACATGTCTCTGTGTGTGTGTACTATACTGCATTACATGTCTGTGTGTACTATACTACATTACATGTCTGTGTGTACTATACTACATTACATGTCTGTGTGTGTGTGTACTGCATTACATGTCTGTGTGTACTATACTACATTACATGTCTGTGTGTACTATACTGCATTACATGTCTGTGTGTACTATACTACATTACATGTCTGTGTGTACTATACTACATTACATGTCTGTGTGTGTGTACTATACTGCATTACATGTCTGTGTGTTGTATACTACATTACATGTCTGTGTGTGTACTATACTACATTACATGTCTGTGTGTGTGTACTATACTACATTACATGTCTGTGTGCACTATACTGCATTACATGTCTGTGTGTGTACTATACTACATTACATGTCTGTGTGTGTGTACTATACTACATTACATGTCTGTGTATATATACTGCATTACATGTCTGTGTATATATACTACATTACATGTCTGTGTGTGTGTACTATACTACATTACATGTCTGTGTGTGTACTATACTGCATTACATGTCTGTGTGTACTATACTGCATTAGATGTCTGTGTGTACTATACTGCATTACATGTCTGTGTGTACTATACTGCATTACATGTCTGTGTGTGTGTGTACTATACTGCATTACATGTCTGTGTGTGTGTGTACTATACTACATTACATGTCTGTGTGTGTATATATACTGCATTAGATGTCTGTGTGTACTATACTACATTACATGTCTCTGTGTGTGTACTACATTACATGTCTGTGTGTGTGTGTACTATACTACATTACATGTCTGTGTGTGTGTACTATACTACATTACATGTCTGTGTGTGTGTACTATACTACATTACATGTCTGTGTGTGTGTACTATACTACATTACATGTCTGTGTGTGTATATATACTGCATTAGATGTCTGTGTGTGTGTACTGTATATGCCCAATATGTTAGTGTATTGGCACACGGTAAGTGAACGTGTGTTGCAGCTGGATAGTAACTTACATGGTAGCATGGACACTCGTCGGCTGCAATTCTGTGGTTGTGCATTAAGTGTCTGTGCCGCATCTGGCCCGCGTGAGAGCCGCATGTGGGCCAGCTGTATATCTGTACATAGTGGCACGTGGTGAGTTGGGACACTCCTTTGCTGCAGCGATAGTGTTATTAAGTACTAAACATATTGCTCAGTGCAGCATTAAGTGTCTGTGCCGCATCTGGCCCGCGTGAGAGCCGCATGTGGGCCAGCTGTATATCTGTACATAGTGGCACGTGGTGAGTTGGGACACTCCTTTGCTGCAGCGATAGTGTTATTAAGTAGGGCTGGGCAATATGACGATATATATCGTTATCTTGATATACTGTATAAGTGTATATCGTGACCTTTCTCCTATATTGATTATATCGTGATAGTCATTTTTATCCCTTTAATAGAGTTGAATATCATTTAATTGCATTTCATGTTGTCACAAGACACACTATAAGTTAATGTAACTGTAAAAATAAGAATAAAAAGATCCATTTTAGATCCAACCAAGAAAGATTGTTTTGCGACATGAAAAAATAAAGAGCAAATAAAGAGAATGACTGAAAACTTATGTAATTGTGCTATATCGTGATATATATATCGTTATCGTGATATAAAGTAATCCATATCATGATATTTTTTTTTTTTCCATATCGCCCAGTCCTATTCTTAATAATAAACATATTGCTCAGTGCAGCTTTAAGTATCTGTGCCGTATGTGAGCTGTATGTGGGCCGCATGTGGGCCAGCAGTATGTCTGTACATCGTGGCATGCGCTGGTGTCATGGGCACTCCTTTGCTGCAGCGATAATGTTATTAAATACTACAAATATTACACAGCGCAGCTTTAAGTGTCTGTGCAGTATGTGGGCCGTATGTGGGCCGCATGTGGGCCGCATGTGAGCCACATGTGGTGGTGTCATGTGGGCCGCACTCCTTTGCTGCAGCGATAATGTTATTAAATACTACAAATATTACACAGCGCAGCTTTAAGTGTCTGTGCAGTATGAGAGCCGCAGGTGAGCCGTATGTGGGCCGCATGAGAGCCGTATGTGAGCCGCATGTGAGCCGCATGTGAGCCGCATGAGAGCCGCATGTGGTGGTGTCATGGGCACTCCTTTGCTGCAGCCAGCAATAAAAAACAGAAAAGCTACGCTAGCAATTTCATCCCCCTGACTCATGCGCGCGCGCACGCACACACACACACACACACACACACACACACACACACACACACACACACACACACACACACACACACACACACACACACACACACACATATTAGCACACTAGCACACTAGCACACTAACACACACACTCCCACATGCTCACACAGCCCATTATTTAAAAAAAACATAGAGCAATGAATTACAGGAGTCAACGGGGAGAGAGGGAGAGAGAGAGAGAGAGAGAGAGAGAGAGAGAGAGAGGGAGAGAGAGAGAGAGAGAGAGAATTAAGCATGAAAAGAAGTGCATGCAAGATCTACATGATTTTTAAATCTGAAATAGATAGATAGATAGATAGATAGATAGATAGGTAGATAGATAGATAGATAGATAGATAGATAGGTAGATAGATAGATAGATAGATAGATAGATAGATAGATAGATAGATAGATAGATAAATAGAAAGACTCACTTCTATCTATCTATCTATCTATCTATCTATCTATCTATCTATCTATCTATCTATCTATCTATCTATCTATCTATCTATCTATCGAAAAAGCAGACAAGTCTGTATTTGGACTCAAGTACTACGATCGATCGGTCGATCACTTAATTGATTAACTAATTGACTGATTGATTGCTTGTTCTAGTCATTTAGCAGCATGTGGTAGATGTGGCTTATTAGAGTTATTAAAGCAATAACGCATCGTAAGCATTCAGAGGAAAAGAGCTCACGTTGGCAAATCTCCCCCAAGTCTGACTCGGCCACACCATTAACCAACAGGCAATTAAAGGAACATGATGTAGTGGCTCTCTCTCTCTCTCTCTATCTCTCTCTCTCTCTCTCTCTCTCTCTCTCTCTCTCTCTCTCTCTCTGCCTACTCTACTCTGCTCCTGAAGTAGTGGCAGTCCTGCTGGCTAGCTCTCTCTGCCAAGTAGGTTGACTGCTGCAATACGCATGAACGGTGTGACGTGTGCCAAGTGCGTTACGCCCTTTTCGGGGGGAACACTTCGGTGGTGTTGGGGAAGAATAAGCAAAATTAGAGATGCACCGGATCCTGATTTTTAGGATCCTACCGGATACCGGATCCACTGCTTAAGATCCTGCCGGATCCGGAACCGGATACTGGAACCTACAAAAGGGTTGAAACAGATAGTCTACTCGCACACGTGGGCCCTTTATATTTTGTTGGCTCAAACTATTTTTTAGACTCATTGACTTATTGCCACACTAACCTAGACTTTTCAGTCAGTCTTTCACAACCCCCATCACTGCATGGAGTGAAGCGGAAGCGGCCGTTGCAGGTAGTGATGCACCATACCCTGATTTTTAGGTAACATGCCGGACACCGAATCCACTGCTTAAGATCCTGCCGGACCCGGATCCTGTGAAAAACCCTATTATCCTGCTGGATCCGGAACCGGAACCGGATCCGGTGCATCTCTAAGCAAAATACAACAAGGAACTTCTGGACAATCTCACAATATTAGTAAGTAAGTAAGTAAGTAAGTAAGTAAATTTTATTTATAAAGCACATTTAAAAACAGTAAAACTGTGCTGTACATTGTCTAACTAAAATGTTAATCAAAACAGTAAAACAGTTTCAGCAGCATAATAAACAATTTTCAGCATAAATGGCAATAAGCAAAAATATAGACCTATATATGGTAAATACAAATAAAATTAAGTAAAAAATAATAATAATAAAATAAAATAAATATATAAGTTGTTAAAGGGCAAAAAGGTAAGAACTAAGAAGCCAATGCTAAAGTATAAAAATACGTTTTTAGTCTGGATTTAAAAGTAGAGGTAGTGGGGGCGAGTCTGATGTTGGGGGCAAATCATTCCAGAGGCGTGGAGCTGCCACGGCGAAGGCTCTGTCTCCTTTATCGACAAGACGGGACCGGGGCACTAATACAATAGGCTACTGCCTCCTTGCATCAGAATACAGTATCATGACTCGATTATCACGATTCGATACAATATCATTACAGCCCTATACTGTCTAACAGCTTCGACTAATCCAAAATACAGAAGTTCTTACTAGGGCTGTGTGATATTGGAAAAATATACGATACACGATAACATGACTGTATACCACGATATCGATATTACTCCCGATATTTAATACATGAACATGTATTTTCCCTCTCAACTTGCCATTCTAGACTTTATCATGTACAAAACAACTGAGAGCAATGTTTTATTTCCAACATTATATTTATTAGGAAAAACATGGCTAATATAAACCATCAACTTAAAATGTCAACATTTTAATACCTTTTTTAACGTTTTCACCAAATTTGCTGTTATTAAACATTTTAAATTAGGTACTGTAATTAAACCAACTTTTGAGATACGTCTATTGCAAGCTGTGATATTGCGATAACGATACCTTTTCCATATATTGCGCAGCCCTAGTTCACAACAACAAAATGGGAGCTTGCATAAATTCTGCTAGGGAGATTTGAACTACTTTGGCTGTTAACGAAACTCTTATAAACCAATCAGACTCTCTCTATCAACAGGTACCACTTGTATCAGCAACATCTCAGGGGTGAGTTTCTCAAAAGAGAAGTTGGTAGCCTGTTAGCAACTTCGGTAGTTGCCAATGGGAAAATGCATTGAAAACAACAAAGAAGAGAATGTAGTAAGCAACTTTGGTTTTGAGAAATTCACCCCAGGATTGTCAACTAATCACGGCGCGAGATTGGGATTCCCCATTTAGGTCACTAACGCATCCATCCTTCTCAGCCAATAGATCATCTTCTCGTCTTTTTAACCCATTTTAGCCTAAGCCCTTTTTTGGGTAAAGGTGTCCTCTCCCTATTACAGTTTTTCTCAATTGGTTTTGTACATTTCTCACAACAGAATAATGATTCTCAAAAGTCTTTGTTCAATTGTGACTTCCTGGTGTTACCTGTGCACATGGTCAAATCAGTTTCTCATTGTTTTCGGCTGATAGCAAATGCTCTCGTCCACCATGCCATGGCTGTGTACAATTCTCAGTGATTTCGTACATTATCAATTGCTTTTGTCATATCACTCAAAAAGCTTTGTCAATGAATGCATGAAACTATCTCAATCTTATCTGATCAATGTAATATAAAACTGAATTTACAACATTTCCCATCCAATCTAAACAGCATTTCGTTTCAGAAAAGATCCTCAAGAGTGTACTATTCAATTGACAACATGAGAAATTGATATGACTAGCTTGTCCATACACTATGACACAATGACTAACCATTCTGCTGGCGCTGATACATTTATTGACACAAAAAACTTGGTTTTGAAAGACAAATAAGGGTTTTGAGCAAGAGACTCGGTTTTGCAGGTTATCCACCGTGTTTTGCCATTTGTTAAAGCTGTTTTGAGAATGAATATTATGTTTTGCAAATTGCGAGAGAGATTCGAGAAATGTACAAAACCAATTGAGAAATACTGTAAAATCTAAATATCTTAGCCTCCGAAGCACACAAAAACATCCAATAAGTTGCATTTAAAAGCCAGAACATTCAGTTTGCACTATAATGTGTTCATACTGCTCTAATATACCCACATTTGTAATAAAACAGCTCAAATCTCAAGAACTTGAATGCAGCCTATATGCTTTTTGAGTGATATGACAAAAGCAATTGATAATGAACGAAAAAGCTGAGAATTGTACACAACAATCTGCATGGTGACGAAAGCATTTGCTAAATGCTGAAAACTATGAGAAATGTATTTTATCGTGTGCACAGATAACAGCAGGAAGTCACAATTGAACAAGAAGTTTTGAGAATGATTATTCTGTTGAGAAAAATGTACAAAACCAATTGAGAAATACTGTAATGCCACATATTCCTGCAGAGTGGCACATGATGAAACACTGCAGCAAGCATGTACTAAAAACATTGCAATTTCAGCACTAACTCTCATGACTCACTTTGTAGTTTATTAGCCATCCTTTATAATGGGTTTCAATGGGGTAAAAGACTACACATGTCTGACATAATGCCACATATTCATTTCTGCAGAGTAGCGTATCGTGGAATGCTGCCGTTAGCACGTCATAAAGAATGAGGGATCAATAAAAGCCACATTGCAGCTTCAGCAGTTACACACGCCTGACTCATACGCTCATATATACTCACAAGCGCTGAGGAGACATTAGAAAGAAAAACACACACAGAGCAATGATTTATGAGGGAGAGGGGGGGGGGGTAAAGAGAGAGAGAGGGGGAGAGAGGCAAAGAGAGAGAGAGAGGCAAAGAGAGAGTGGGGGGGGAGAGAGGCAAAGAGAGAGAGAGGGGGGGTGGTAAAGAGAGAGAGAGGCAAAGAGAGAGAGGGGGAGAGAGGCAAAGATATCTCTTTTTCCTTCACACAAACTGGATAGATAGATAGATAGATAGATAGATAGATAGATAGATAGATAGATAGATAGATAGATAGATAGATAGATAGATAGTGTGTCTGTGACAGAGAGAGAGAGGGAGAGAGAGAGAGAGAGAGAGAGAGGCAGACAGAGAGAGAGAGAGGGAGAGAGAGAGGGAGAGAGAGAGAGAGAGAGAGGCAGACAGAGAGAGAGAGAGGGAGAGAGAGAGAGAGAGACAGAGAGAGAGAGAGAGAGGTCCTGATGGGTGTATTGCACTTTACTGTATACAATATAAGTTCAGAGGTTCAAAGTTCACAGTTGAGAGTTCGTCCAAGATATTTCAACTCTATCTATCGATCTATCTATGACTGAGAGAAGGAGAGAGAGGGGGGGAAAGGGGGAGAGGGGGGGAAAGGGGGGAAAGGGGGGGAGAGGGGGGAGAGGAGGGGGGAGGGAGGGGAGGGGAGGGGAGAGGAGAGGAGGGAGAGGAGGGGTGCCTATATGACTTCATCCTACCTCTGCCAGAGTTATGTTCCCCGTCATAGAAGACGAATTGGCCTTTTAAACGTAAACACTAGATCTGCCTAGAAACCACACGCAGCTCTCCCCAGGTCCCCACATACATTTATGAATACTAGTAGGCACAGTGTCTCCACATACATTTATGTAGGAATACTAGTAGGCACAATGTCTCCACATACATTTATGAATACTAGTAGGCACAGTGTCTCCACATACATTTATGTAGGAATACTAGTAGGCACAATGTCTCCACATACATTTATGTAGGAATACTAGTAGGCACAATGTCTCCACATACATTTATGAATACTAGTAGGCACAATGTCTCCACATACATTTATGTAGGAATACTAGTAGGCACAATGTCTCCACATACATTTATGAATACTAGTAGGCACAATGTCTCCACATACATTTATGTAGGAATACTAGTAGGCACAATGTCTCCACATACATTTATGAATACTAGCAGGCACAATGTCTCCACATACATTTATGAATACTAGTAGGCACAATGTCTCCACATACATTTATGAATACTAGTAGGCACAATGTCTCCACATACATTTATGAATACTAGTAGGCACAATGTCTCCACATACATTTATGTAGGAATACTAGTAGGCACAATGTCTCCACATACATTTATGAATACTAGTAGGCACAATGTCTCCACATACATTTATGTAGGAATACTAGTAGGCACAATGTCTCCACATACATTTATGAATACTAGTAGGCACAATGTCTCCACATACATTTATGAATACTAGTAGGCACAATGTCTCCACATACATTTATGTAGGAATACTAGTAGGCACAATGTCTCCACATACATTTATGTAGGAATACTAGTAGGCACAATGTCCCCACATACATTTATGAATACTAGTAGGCACAGTGTCTCCACATACATTTATGTAGGAATACTAGTAGGCACAATGTGTGTGTGTGTGTGTGCGTGCGGTAATGGTGGGTTGTGGTTTTGCCATCTTTCTTGCACTACAGGGATGTAGCATGCTATGTAGCATGGTATGTGGTGCACAACAGCAGTGGTTCCCAACCTATGGGTCGGGACCCAACCTATGGGTCGCCAAAGAGCAACAGTGGGTCGCGAAGCCCTCTTGATGTTAAGGGGTTTCATTTTAATACCATATATAGCCCATGTTGAATAAATGACAAAGCAAAACAAATATATGCATAGAAGCAATAAAATGTAAGTGCTACATCTTACAGTTATTCTCTATTTGACCAAAGACAAATTGAGGAATAAAATGATAACTAAAATGAGTTTTCGCAGGAAACAGAGTATCATGTGACTCCCTCTCGTGCGGGTGCTCGCGCAGTTGGGTCACCAAAGCTTACAATGGTAAAAATATGGGTCCCTGAAGAAAAAGGTTGGGAACCACTGCACTAACAGGGATGTAGCATGCAACTGTGGTGCATGCAGTGACAGCCACACCAGGCTCTCCACCAACCAGGGGTGTCGTTCGGGGGCGTAAAGTATGACTGAATCACCAGGGCCCCATGTATATAGAGGGGCCTACGCACCACACAGTCCAATTTCAAAGAGGATGCAAAGTCCTTAGAGTTGGTCAGTGAGACAGTGACCCTGAGAGACGGGCCTCACAGCATTGAGACACAGTAACCGCGCGAATAGACCAGGCGCGATGCGATACAAGCGACAGAGTGCAGCAGCAAGCGATACGAGCGATGGAAGAGACTAGAGTATATCCGTACAGGCAGAAGGCAAAGCATTCAAGCATTCCCATTGGCTGTGGTCACTGACCTCTATACAGTCATTGGCTGTCGCGGCTTGTCGCCGAACCGCGTCATAGAAAGTTGAAAAGATTTCAACTTCAAACTGTCGCGCTCGTCGCTCTAGTCTCCAGAATCGCTTTTGTCTCTCGACTCAATACAAAGTCAATTACTTCCGTCACTCGCCTCGCTCTTGTCGCGGTAGGTGTATTTCTGCGGTAATGCTCAGCAATAGTGCAAGTGCCGTAAGTGAGAAGAGAAAAATTGTCAAAGACAAAGACCTGCACTAAGAGTGTACCCCTTTTCATGGCAGAACGTGAACATACGAGCCGTAAGAAGGGTCATGCACACTACAGTGGCTGCCCACTTCAGAGCGTCAACATACGAGCCGTAACAAGGGTCATGTACTTCAGAACGTCAACATGTAAACTACAGTGGGTGTCCACCAGAGTTGTGCCTTCTTGTTGTGACTGCGTAATTATTATTATTTTTATTTTTATGTTTTTCAAGGTTTTATGTTTATTTATGTTTTATTTTAATATTATTTTTACCTTATGTTTTATCTTAATGTTTTAAATGTTTTTTTGACTCTAATTCATTTCCTTCTTTCTTCCCTGTTTCCTTTCATTTACATTTGTTAACTTTGTGAAGCACATTGAGTTGCACCTGTGTATGAAATGCGCTATATAAATAAACTTGCCTTGCCTTGCCTTGTCACCAGAGTTGTGCCTTCTTACGGAGGCTTCTGACCTTTGACCCCACATAACGTGACCTTGACATCTAACGTTGAGCGCACTGGCTAGTTGACATGACCGACCTTGATATCGAGGCTAAGTGGCTAGTTGACATGACTGACCTTGATATCGAGGCTAAGTGCTGGCTAGTTGACATGACTGACCTTGATATCGAGGCTAAGTGCTGGCTAGTTGACATGACTGACCTTGATATCGAGGCTAAGTGCTGGCTAGTTGACATGACTGACCTTGATATCGAGGCTAAGTGCTGGCTAGTTGACATGACTGACCTTGATATCGAGGCTAAGTGCTGGCTAGTTGACATGACTGACCTTGATATCGAGGCTAAGTGCTGGCCAGTTGACATGACTGACCTTGATATCGAGGCTAAGTGGCTAGTTGACATGACTGACCTTGATATCTAGGCTAAGTGCTGGTAGCCTCTGGCCTATGACCAGTTGACATGACCTTGATATCTAGGCTAAGTGCTGGTAGCCTCTGGCCTATGACTGAGCCCTTTGACCTGTACTGAGGAGATAAACACGCATACATGCACACACAGGGTGCAT
>NC_085872.1:52997971-53007971 GCF_034702125.1 Engraulis encrasicolus
AACGTCAGACAGGATGGGCAGAGTGTTTTTGTTGTTGTATGTGTGTGCTGTGAGATTATTATTACATTGCATTACGCACGGCCTACATTGCTTTACACTAAATAAGCACCCACTCTACCGGATTTGTCCTGTTCTTTAACGGTCTGTCCCGGGTAGAAAAATATATATATTTACAGGCTACTTTCCTGGACACTGAATGAATGAAGGATAGCCTATGGCAACCATTGCCTGGTCTCCAAGCAGAAAAAAATAAATGGGCGCTTGAGTTTGGATTTGTCCACGGTCTTTTTTGTGAGACAGCGGTGGTTGTTTAAAACACTAACTGCGGTGGTTATTGTAGCCTAATTGTGAGAGCAATTGGTGATTCACGAGGGGAATCGTTATTTTAGCACACCATCAACAACATCATCAGCAGGCTATACCGTGATGAGCACCAGACACCAATCGCTACGGACCGGAGCATCAGCTATAGGAGGCAGCCGGGAGGCTTCCTCGAGGTGAGGTGGCGTGTTGCTATGGCCCGTCAAGAAAAGCAACCCGGGCATCTTATCAAGCAACACGAGGAGGCATTGACACAAACACACGCATGAAGCCTGCAACAACCAAACCAAGCAAATGTGTGCTGTTTTTGGACCGCCAACAGCCAAAATGCCGTTGATTTTTCCAGCCTGGCTTATCTTGGAGAGGTCTGCTGTTGTGACATGAGGACTGACACCTATTGAGGGGAGGAGGAGGGGGGTGGCAGGCCAAATTCGTCAACAGTCCACCCGGGAGATGCCCTGTAGGCCCCCGTGGCCAGTCCATCACGCGTGGCTGCTGCTGCGCGTGTTGGTGAGCGTTGGGGATGCACGCGAGGCGAGATGTGCGGCCACCACAACACATCACATCACACCGCGACGCTGTGTAGCAAAGCTCTCATTCTAGCCCGTTTTTCACATGACAACACTACACACACGCCCTATAGCAACGAATATCTCAGTCTCTCTCTCCCTCTCTCCCTCCCTCTCTCTCTCTCCCTCTCTCTCTCCCCCCCTCTCTCTCTCTCTCTCCCTCTCTCTCTCTCCACAAGGCGCTGTCATCCATCCATTCCACCCTCTCCTCCCTTGCCTCGTTGAAGGAGAAAAATATCATGAAAATACAAACGCGACAGACATACATAGGCCTACAGACAAACACATGCAGAGAGAGCGAGAGAGATATTGCATGGGCAAATTAATAAGAAACATAATACGACACACACCACACCTTGCAACATCACACCACACACACACACACACACAGTCTCACCGCGTGTTTGGCGGAGATGTTAAAACATCCACCCTCATGCAGCGTTGCCTCTCCTATCGTCTCGTCTTGCAGAGGTGATTTTGCTTCCACAACGTTGCAACCATAACACATATAGTCCATATGTATGCTATGCTGGTTTGTCCGTAGCTATTTGTTTTACGAGAGGGTAAGCCTTACCTCAGCGTAAAAAATAACAGCGTATGTCACATCCCACCTCAGCAACACACCGATTTTTTTTTCAGCACCACTGTCGCATGGAAGCAGGCAACACCTTAGCAAGAGGCAGTAGCCAATCACAGACGGTCATGGGCAGCAGCCAATAGCAGACTGCCATAGATGATCAACACCAGGTGCCGTTATACCGCGCTACTTGGATGGGGAAGACATGTCCGCTAGGCAGTCAGGCACCCGCCATGTTTCGTCGGCAGGCCTATGTTCAGGTCTGCCTTCAAGTTAATTATTTTATTTAGGCTAGTTTATTTCACTTTAATTTGTCTTACTTTTCTGTAACGCACATTGAATTGCATGTAGGCTATGTATGCAATGCGCGATACAAATATAATTGCCTGGCCTTTGCCTTCAAGTGACAGAAGACGAAAGACATGTTATTCCTGCAGATGGCTGTACGATCTGCGCAGATGTCGTAATGCTGATGCAAGATGGCGACGTTCTGCGTTTGAGACTAGTTGACAGAGGGCTGTGTCTGTGCTTATATCTGTGGAAGAAGGCGAATTGGCTGATGGTGGGGATGGGGGGGTAGCGCTCGCTTGCGTTGCGTTCGGAGAGCGAGAGAGGTGGTGGAAGAGAGGAGAGGAAGAGAGGAGAGGAGGAGAGGAAGAGGCAGAGAGAGATTGCGCCTGTGCGTTACTAGGGAGGAGAGGAGGAGATTTTTTTCCTTTCTCCACGAGAGTTTTGCACACAGACACACAGACACACATCTGCCGACCTGGAGTTCAGAACCGCGGTAAGAACTATAGAAATCGATCATGTTGTTTAATTGCATTATTGTACTATTATAGCTACTGTTTTATCTTAAATATTCGTCCATATTATCTGTTTGGTTTTGTTATTACGCACAGTAAAGCCTACAATACTACATTATTGAGCTGAATTGAGAAGCTACTATTTGTGCCTTAAATGTTCGCCTATATTATCTTTTGTAGGTTTATTGTTTTGCATCCTGTACAACATTGAATATTATTGGGGTCCATGCATTGGACAATTGTACTGAATGTTAGTTAGATAATACATCAACCATGTGTTTTTATTATTGTTGTAGGACTACTATTTAACTACTCCAAGAAATGCCAAAAATTACAACAATTGTTGTGTGTGTTTGGGTTTATTATGTTGCTTATTATACAACATTGAATATTATTGGGCTCCTGCAATGGAGAATTTCACTGAATTTTAGATGAGAAATCAAGCATATTTTTGGGCTTATTATTATAATACTATTTTGCGTTTCGGTTTTGTTTTGTTTTGTTTTGTTTCGTGTGTGTTATTGTTTTTTTTTCCAAATGTAGGCCTGACATTAGGGGGCCCATTCTGGTGGCTCAGCAGTAGGAGTTAGATCCTTTAGTGGCATGTGGCATGTGCCAGTGACATGCGGAAGTGGTATCATTGACATGCTATTATAAAACACATTTTTCCACTGACAGGTTAGGTTTAGGAATAAGTTTTGGTTTAGGCACTGTTCGGCATGTTTATAGGTTGGTGTACACACATTTTTCACTGACAGGTTAGGTTTAGGAATGAGTTTTGGTTTAGGCACAGTTCGACATCGACATGCAGAAGTGGCATATTTTTCCACTGACAGGTTAGGTTTAGGAATGACTTTTGGTTTAGGCATAGTTCGGTTGGTTTACACAATTTTTTTCACTGACTGGTTAGATTTAGGAATAAGTTTAGGGTTAGGCACAGTATACATCGTAGTAGCCAACCGTGACGGCGCTTGACATGCCCGTTAACTGTTGTAATTACAGACCTAGAATACATAATTAATTAAAAAGAATACTTATTATTAATAAATATGATCACACTTATTAATAATACTTAGTATAGGTCTGTGGTTAATATAAAATCAATGGACATGCCACTGCGGCACTTCCGCATGTCACTGGCACATGCAGTGGTGTAGTCTATGTAGAACGCAGGTATACGCAGTATGCCCACTTCTAAATTTCAGGGATTTCAGTATACCCACTTAAAATTGATTGATCCATTGATTTGAATGGCACAAATATATACAGTATACCCACTTCAAAAAATGCTCAAATATACAGTATACCCACCATAAAAAAGTAGACTACACCACTGGCACATGCCACATACCACTACATGATCTAACCCCCTCTCCTCTTCATGCCACATGCCACTACATGATCTAACCCCCTCTGTGGCTCACAGGGCTGCAGCTGAGAGGGGCCAGGGCTTAGTTCCCATTAGCCTTGGTCTCATTGCAGGGCCAGCCCCGGGCTGGCCCGGACAAAAGGGGGCTGACGGTGATCTCATCAAAAGGGGGCTAGGTGCTAAAGATGGCCGCCGGGCCAGGTTGTGGGGCTAAGGGCCGATTTCCCTGGCCCGTCGAATTCGATGGGCCAGCAAGCACCGCCGAGGCTCGGAGGCGGGGTCAACCTCTGTGTAAAAATGTGGCTGCATGGGGGACTTATCGCTAAATTCTGGGCAAATTATGGTTAAGCATTAGTTTGGGGTGTTTGGCTTTCTTATGGCATAATTTCATAGGATGCAACCTTGGCACTTCTGTTTGTGTTTTTAAAGTTATTTAGTCAACATAACTTTTTTGTTGTTATCGGATCATGGGCACCACTACACTTAAACTTGGGATGTCATAGCTAAATCATGTCGGCTTTTTTCTGCTTTTAGCCGCCAACTCAACCGCAACTGATGAAGGTGCTATGTCTCAGGGATTTGGTCTCCTTTCACATGGTAACTTATTCAATTACCTGCACATTCATGTCTCGCTATGTCCGGGGCTCATGCTTCTGTGCGCGATTGGGGGGATTAACTGGGCATGTTCGCACGTCTCCTTCTGTTCACTCTCAGTTGTCGAGCTGCTCGTATTTTCATGCGTCTTTGTCTTCTTAACATGCGCTGCGTCCCATACAGCTTCTGAATCGACAACTTTGCCATGTAATAAAACTGTTCTTGAAAGGCAAGCCATTTTCTTTGCAGTTCTTGTCGTCTTTGTCCGTAGGCAATGGGGCTCATTTGGCCATTACCGCAGAGCATGGGCGTAGATTTGGGTAGGGACGGTCGTGACATGTCACAACCAATATTCAAGGGATATAAAATAGTCCCGACCAATTTTTGACATATTAATTGAAAAAAAAATGAAATAACTGAACGAAAATCTACATTGATTAGTTTAATATTTCGATATACTATGCAGTGGTAGCATTAATTTTAAGCACATTTTAAATTAGTGAGCTATGATGACCCGCTATTGGATGCAACAGGCGGAAGCAGTGGTCCACGCTGGTGGTGCTGAAAAGTGAACGCATCTGTCTCGTATTGGAATTACGTAGACTCAAACGGCATAGGCCTACATGTTTCCTTCTGAATTTGACATTTATGAGCCTCAGAGATACCAAAAAGAAAAGGACGACTGGCATAAGAAGTTATGTATACCTCAACAGTAAGCCTACGCCCACATATGATTTCATCTACGCATGTGTTGCATCGTTCGGTGTTTAGGTAAGATGAGCGTTATCCTCCTACCCTCCCTTTTCTTTTTCGAGTGCAAGTTTTAACGGTCTCGTTGTAGCCATCAATTAAGCCCTGACAGATGCAAATAAACATGGGGATGAATGAATGAGAGAGTCATGGGAAGATGCTGGAGATGCTGTCGTTTCAAATAGTTGCTGTAGCCTGGTGTATATCCACACACCTCACACAATGCATGTCATAATTGCAAAACATTCCGACTGTCAAACTACTCGATAGCTAAATGCGATTTATGCTTGCTCATTTCGGTTGCCGCGTGCCGCGTGTGCCGCATGTTGTAAAAAGTTTGGCAAAAGGAATTAATTTCAAGTTGTGATTCCTCTGACATTCTGAGAATAAAAGTCAGGTTTTAGATATTGTCAGGCAAAAAAGGGTTGTTTATTCTCCCAGGACAAAGGGGCTCGGTCTTGATGGAGCTTGACTGCTTTTACAGAAAGGAGCCCAAGAGTAGCCTGGCCTACGTCTTTAAAGGAGCCGCTGCCCTTTTAAAGTCAGATACAGATATTCTCTCTCTCTCTCTCTCTCTCTCTCTCTCTCTCTCTCTCACCCCATTGTTATGTTGTCCAGGCCCATTAGAAATGCTTAGTCGTTGAAGCAATTTTGTTTAAATAAATGTTAAATAAAATTATCTGTGTTTAACATGTACCACTTAGGCTACTGTATAACACTGTTCATTTAAGGAAAAGGATATGAGCCCTGGTCTCAGTGGTGTAGTCTACGTAGAACGCGGGTATACAGAGTATACCCACTTCTAAATTTCAGGGATTTCAGTATACCCACTTAAAATTGATTGATCCATTGTTTTGAATAGCACAAATATATACAGTATACCCACTTCAAAAAATGCTCAAATATACAGTATACCCACCATAAAAAAAGTGGACTACACCACTGCCTGGTCTATTGTGCCACCTAGTTTAAGAAACAGTCTTCATGACTTATAGGCCTTAGTCATTATTTCGGTAGGGCGCATAGGCATATTTTGAGTGAGCCTAGATTAATTTCATAATAGTCAGATTAATCTAGATAAAGAATCTATATATATATTTTATTTTTTTTTGGTTGAAGTTGTCCCTACCAAAGCTCAAGCCAAACCTACGCCCTTGCCGCAGAGATACACCAGCGGCGACGCGATTCAAGCGACAGAGTGTAGCAGCAAGCGATACGAGAGATTTAGGAGACTAGAGTATGTCCGTACAGGCAGAAGGCAAAGCATTCAAGCATTCCCATTGGCTGTGGTCACTGACCTCTATACAGTCATCGACTGTTGCGGCTTGTCGCCGAACCGCGTCATAGAAAGTTGAAAAGATTTCAACTTCAAATTGTCGCGCTCGTCGCGCAAATCGCTCTAGTCTCCAGAATCGCTTTTGTCTCTCGACTCAATACAAAGTTAATTACTTCCGTCGCTCGACTCGCTCAGATCGCTGCTGGTGTATTTCTGCGGTTAGAATTTGTATTACTAAGGGGGGCATTGGCAGGCTTATGATGAGGTCAAGGGGGCTTTGGGAGGCTTATGATGAGGTCCAGGGAGCGTTTGTTCAAAGAAAGGAGTTGTGGGTAAGCAGCTAGGGTATCAGACTTGTAGCCCAAAGGTTGCCGGTTCGACTCCCGACCCGTCAGGTTGGTGGGGGGAGTAATTAACCAGCGCTCTCCCCCATCCTCCTCCATGACTGAGGTACCCTGAGCATGGTACCGTCCCGCTGCACTGCTCCCTTTCAGGCGTCATTGGGGCCTGCCCCCTAGCATGGGTGAGGCATAAATGCAACTTGGCAGTGTGCACTTGTGTGCTGTGGAATGCTGTGTCACTGTATGGCAATGGGAGGTTGAGTTTCCCAGTTGGGCTTTCACATGTTGTTGTGTGTGCTCAGGGACTTTACATGTTGTGTTAGTTGTAAGGGTGTAACGATATCGAACCGAACCGACATATCGTACCGAAAAGACCTGTACCGAATCGAACAGTGCTGTACCGAGTACCGAAAGGTTGAGTAAAAGGCTACTCTGTTCATGTTTTTACATTATGCTGCTACTACATGCAGAGGCTCGTGCGAACCCTGACGGAGAATTCAAGAAAAAACAGCTGCAGAGGCTTGGTCTTTGTGAAACCTTGAGGAGAAAGTACTATTTCTTACACTGATGAAATCTCCGACCCAAAGTAGCAGGTTGAGTGTATTTAATTTTTTTCGTTTGTATTTTGACAATATTTTGGTGAAATTTACAACGTGCTGAGGAAGAAAATGGCTTTCTATTTTGTTCCCATATACTGTACCGAAAATGTACCGAACCGTGACCCTAAAACCGAGGTACATACCAAACTGTGATTTTTGTGTACCGTTACACCCCTAGTTAGTTGTTAGATGTGTCATGAGTGTGTGAGCAAGGGATAATACTAGTGCAGTGTTTCTCAACCGGGGTGCCGTGGCCCCCTGGGGTGCTGCACATCGGAGCACATGCCAAACGGGATGTGGATTTAGCTTGACTCGCTCCATTAACTCTCATTCAAAATTTTGAGAGCTCCAGCCCCACGGATCGGAAGTAGAAGGGCGTGACTTAGGTGCCCCATTAGTGTGCACATAATGAAGAAGATGTTTGCATGTGATCCTTATGCACTAGATGATATGTTCCTGCTATTGGGGTAAGGTTCGGAGGGACAGGCCTGACAACTTGAGTGTTTCTTTCAATTCACTCTTTATGCCCCCTAGAACAACTTGTAGTATGAACATCAATTTCATGCATGCGGATGACCTTCAAAAAAGCTGCAGCTGCTGTTGCAGTCCTGTGAGGGTGCTGTCTTGTCTATGTCAGGTAGCACCAGCTCCTGTCTTGTCTATGTCAGGTAGCACCAGCTCCTGTCGTCTCTATGTCAGTTAACACCAGGACCTGTCGTCTCTATGCAGGGGTGCCGCTAAAAATGTTGGGCATGGTTGTAGTCACATATGAGGTAGGGGAGGTCCGGACCTCCCTCATTTTTTGAGAAAATAATGTATTTTTTTAATCTCAATTTTTCATACACATTTCAATTGACGTTTTTATTTACATAGCTTTTGTGTATGGTTGAGTGTGTGGTACCATTAGAAGGGTCTCTTTCTGCGCTTTCCAACAGTATGTGTATGTGTGTGTCCCTGACTCAGCAATTCACAGAATCACTGTATTAGTGTAATAATTAGGAATCAATTAAATAAAAACAATTTGTCATTTAAAGCTTTTATTGTATTGTATTGTATGTTTTATTGTATTTTTCAAAATTACATAACATAGACACAGACAAGCTCTACCTTCACAAACAGAAGACAAAAGGATGTGTGTGTGTGTGTGTGTGTGGGGGGGGGGGCTGTTGATTGGCACTGCAGTATTGTAACTTGGGATTTAAGTCTTTAGAGTTCTCATAACGTCCAAGGGTCTTTATGTGCCACGGCAGCTTAGTTTTCAAGACTTTATTGTGTGCACACTCTGAAGACGGAGTAGCAACATCGAGACGCTGCAAGTGTGCTCCAGCCTCTCCTCTCCTCTCCTCTCCTCTCCTATCCTATCCTCTCTTCTCCTCTCCTCTCCTCTCCCCTCCTCACCTCTCCTCTCCTCTCCTCTCCTCTGCTCTCCTCCTGTCCTCCCCTCTCCCTCTCCTCTCCTCTCCTCTCCTCCTTTCCCTCTCCTCTCCTCTCCTCTCCTCTCCTCTCCTCTCATCTCTCCTCTCCTCTCCTCTCCATCACATGTGCTCCAGTCTCTTCTCTCCTCTTCTCTCCTCTCCTCCTCTCTCCTCCTCTCCTCCCCTCTCCTCCCCTCTCTCCCCTGCTCCTCTCTACTCCTCTCTCCCCTCCTCTCTCCCCTCCTCCTCTCCTCTCCCCTCCTCCTCTCCTCTCCCCTCTCCTCTCCTCTCCTCTCCTCTCCTCTCTCCTCCTCTTTTATTCTCCTCTCCTCTCCTCTCTCCTCTCCTCTCCTCCTCTCCTCTCGCCCTCTCCTCTCCTCTCCGCTCCTCTCCTCTCCTCTCCTCTCCTCTCCTTCACATGTGCTCCAGCTCCTAGCCTGATTATAATGGACTTTCAAATCTCTTCGAGACTTGGTCTGACCAAGAGCATAACAATTAACATTTCCCAAACAGCATTTCCCGAATGGCCTCCCTTGGTTTGCTACTGATTGTTTGCTTCCCAACAAAATGGGAGGAGTTCCCGTATTTGCGGGAACTCAGAAAGTACTTGCATTGACTCTTGACCTGGGCCTCGTTTCCGAAAGGGCCTTAAGTACTACTTAACGCTACGTGCTACTTAAGTTCACACGTAACACCATCGTAGAGCTCACGGAGCGTTTCCCAAAGCCAACTTAGCAAAGAACCATCGCAGGTTGACACGTAACTCTAAGAGAAATCCACGAGTGATCTGGAGTAGTCTTAACGCGCTAAGATTGATCGTAACGGCATGGCACAGTGGAGACACCCACAGGATATGAAGGGAAAAGAAGAAACTTGCGCATAAGATTGCTGTTTTAAGACGCGAGTGGCATGGCACAGTGGAGACACCCACAGGAAAAGAGGAAACTTGCGCTTCAAGTTGATGTTTTAAGACGGGAGTGTAAATATCATGGCACCACAGTTGACACTGTAACGAAAATAAGAAGGTAACATTAATTGTGTAAGTGTATAAAATAAAAGGAATGTGTTTGGTAAATATTTTACTGGCAGTAAAATAGTTCAGCTGTGTTTGATAAATCAGGGCATAATTAAACTGTGATCAATCATAATTTGTGTGGGTGCTTCGTGAACAAGAACAAGGCATCCACACGCAAAATAAATAGGGGGCTTCGGCGACCAGAGACAAGAGTGGTGATGTCGGAAGGGCACTACCGAAACATAAAAAAAAAAAAAAAGCGAGTCGTTCACTCTTTCATTTTCAAGTAGGCCTACCCTAAGAAAGGGAAGGCAACGCCGAAAATACACGATAGTTGTAGGCTAGGGGTAAACTATGACATAAAAAGGCAG